>NW_007726113.1:2203557-2255111 GCF_000696425.1 Galeopterus variegatus | reverse complement strand
TGTAGTTTGAACTTGTATTTCCTGATTACTAATGAGGCTGGACACTCCATATGTTTATGAGCCGTTTATGTTTCCTCTTTTTTTTTTTTTTTTTTTTTTTTGTCTTTTTGTCTTTTTTCGTGACCGGCAACGGATCGCAACCCTCAGTGTTGCGCCTGTACCGGACCGGGACCGGCAACGGGATCGCAACCCTCGGTGTTGCCCCCACTCCTCGCTCAGCCAGTGAGCCGCCGGTCTGCACGTGGGATCCGAACCCTCGGTGGGAGCGCCGCCGTGCTTCCCAAGCAGCGCACTGTAGCAGTGCGCCACCGGCCCGGCCCTATGTTTCCTCTTGTGTGAAGCGTCTGTTCAAGTCTTTTGCTCATTCTTTTCCTACTATGTTGTTGGTCCTTTTCTCATTAATTTACAGTAATTAGTTATATATTCCGGATAGAAATCTTTTGTTAGATACCAAAAGTTACAAATACTTTCTCCCAGTTTGCGATTTGTTTTTTCTCTTCTTTATGGTGTTATTTTACTAATCAGAAGTTCATCTTTTTAAATTAATCAACTGTATCAATCTTTTCACTTATGATTTCCTGTTTTGTTCTATTTTTAAAAATTTTTTTTGGCAAGTGTTAAAGGTATTCTTCCCTAACCAAAGGTAATAAGGATACTCTCTTAGGTATTTTTTAGAAGTTGCATATTTTGTCTTTCACATTTAAATCTTTAATCTAACTAGTATTGATTTTTTTTAAAATAATCTGAGATATTTTTGTTTTTACCTTTGATAATTCATTCACTTAAAATCTTATTTTAACAAAATGTTTGATCTTTTATTAATTTAAAACATTTTTGAAACATTTACTTGTACATATTCATGGGGTACCATGTGTTGTTTTAATACTATTTTTTTTTTTAAATGACTAATTTGTTCAATGCCATATATTGAGCTCTGTAATAAATCAAGTGTCCATATATATGTGGGTCTATTGCTGGATTCCCTATTTCATTTACAAGGTCAATTTCTCTAAGTGCTGGTAACTTTTGTATCATGTAATATAATTGTATATTAATTTTTGACATTTGGTATAGCACTCTCCTCTCCTCCCTTGCTATTTTTTCATCAGGATTGTCTTGATTTTCTTGAACTCTGTTCTTGCCATGTAAATTTTAGAATCAGCTTGTTAGGGTACACACAAAGACACACACACAGAGCTGAGATTTTGATTGGAGATGCATTAAAGTTACAGATTAATTTGGGGAAAATTTATATCTTCATAACATTGAGTTTTCGAGGCCACAAATGTGGGATATCTCTTCATGTGTTTAAGTTATCTTAAATGCTTTCCAATGAAGTAAGTTTTATAAATTTCTCTCTAAAATCCTTGCATGTTTATTATTAAGATTATTCTTAGGTACTTCATATGCATTATTTATAACTTACATACTTTACTGTCATTGTAAATGGTATATTTGTTTTAAATTACATTTTTTAACCATTTTTGATAATGTAAAAGCTACTTTGCCTAAGATTGAATTTATTGGTTTGTTGAGTGGCTGGTAAAATTTTTTTGGTAAAACTATATGTTTTTGGTGTTTTCTTTGTAAAATTTTTCAACTACTGATTAAATTTCTTGAAGATAAGGACCATATAGGTTTTCTATTTCTTCTTGATTTCTTCTAAGTAAGTTATATTTTTATAGGAATCACTCATTTTATTGAGGTTTTCAAATTTATTGGTATACGCAGCCGGCCCGGTGGCGCACTGGATAGTGCGCCGCTTGGGAAGCGCGGCGGCGCTCCCGCCCGAGGGTTCGGATCCCACATACAGACCGGTTCCCGCTCACTGGCTGAGCGAGGCGTGGGAGCAACGCCGAGGGTTGCAATCCCGTTGCCGGTCCCCGGTCCGGTACGGGGGCAACACTGAGGGTTGCGATCCGTTGCTGGACACGGAAAAAGTCAAAAGACAAAAAAAAAAAAAAATTTATTGGTATACAATGTTTCCAATATTCTTTTTTGCTCTTAAAAAAATTTCTGTAGTTTCTATAAAGTCCCCTCTCCAAATTTATATTTGTCCTCTATCTATTAATCAAGTTTGTCAGCAGTTTGTCAACTTAAGCAGTCTTTCGAAAGAATCAGTATTTTATTTTGTTAATCGTCCTGTTTAGTGTTTGTTTTTTATTTCATTAATTTCTTTTCTTTATTTCCCATCTACTTTCCCTTAGTTTATTTTTTCTATTCATTTTCTGAATTTTGTTACGTGAGCTTAACTCATTGATTTTCCATTATTCCTTATTTCTACTATAAGTATTTAGGCTATAAATTTTCTTCTACATTCCACTTGACTGAATTCCACATATTTTGATAGGTGATATTTGTTATTCCATTATAAGATTTTCTAATTTTCATAATGATTACTTTTTTGACCCATAAGTTATTTAGAAGTGTATTTATTAATTTCCATGTATATGGGTTTTTTCCTGGTCATCTTTTTGTTACTGATTACCAGCTTAATTGCTTTTTCATTTTACCATGCCATCTTTTGAAATTTATTGAGATTTGCTTTATGGCACAATAGGTGTTAAATTCTTGTAAATGTTCCAGGTATGCTCAAAAATAATGTATATTCTCAGTTGTTGGGGATGTTGTTTCATAAATATCTATTAGATTGAGTTTGTTTATTGTGTTGACCAAATTATATCATTACTGATTTCTTCTGTCTACTTAGTATATTAGTTTCTAAGAGAGGTGTGTTATATTTTCTCACTATGATTATGAATTTGCATCTTTTTCTTTATGGCTCTTTCCATTTTGTCTCATATATATTGAAGTTTTACTCCTAGATGCATGCTAGGTTAGAATTGCTATGGCTTTCTGGTGAATTGAACCATGTATCATTGTGAAGTGATCTTAATATCTCTAGCAATGCTTTTTGGCCTTAAAATCTATTTTGTCTAATATTAATATAGCTATATCACCTTTCTTTTAGTTAATACTTTCTAATATATATTTTTCCATCTTTCTGTATTTTTCTGTATTCCTATGCATTAGCAAAAATCCACGTAGCTATTTTTTTAAGCCATTCTATATCTTTTAACTATACATTTAGTTCATTTATACTCATATTTATATGGGTATACTGGTACATTTAAAATTATTCCCACCATCTTATTCTGTGCTTCATATTTATCTTGACTCTTTCTTGTTTATTTTTTCATTTTTTTCTTGACATCTTTTGGATTATTACATTTTTTTCTTCTACTAGTTTCAAAGTTATATGTTTTATTTCAATTTTTTAGAGACTCTCTTTAAAGTTTTATCACAGTCTAAAGTCAATATCTCCCTCCTCCTGACATACTCAAAGATTTTAGAACACTTTAACTTCAGTAACTCTCCTTGTGACTTACGTGCTGTTTGTGTTTGTATGTGTATTTTTCTTTTTTTCTTTTCTCTTTTCAGTTTATTAACTTTTTAATTGACAAATAAAAATTGCATATATTTATGGTGTACAACATGATGTTTTGAAATATGTGTACATTGCAGCATGGCTAAACCAAGCTAATTAACATATACGTTACCTTAAATACTCACCATTTGTGGTGAGAACATTTAAAATCTACTCTCTTAGCAATTTTCAAGCATATAGTATATTGTTTGTTTGTGTTTGTTTTGAGCTGGCCTGTAGGGGGATCTGAACCCTTGACCTTGGTGTTGTAACACGGCCCTCTACCCAACTGAGCTAACTGGCCAGCCTTTTAAGGATTGAAGGAATTGTATGAGTTCCGTGCAAATTATATTTAGTATTTATTTTGTGCTTACATTGTGCTTTCTTATACCTTATCTCTAATTCTTATAATAATCCTTTGAAGTAATAATGATCATGCTTTTTTTTTCTTTTTGGCAGTTGGCCAGTAAAATAGTTATTAACTAAAGTTACCATGTTGTAGAATAGATCTCTTGAGCTCATTCCTCCTGTCTAACTGAAATTTTGTATTCTTTGTCCAACATCTCCCCAATCTCCCCACCCTGTCCCCTAGTCCCTGTTAACCACCATTCTATTCTTTGCTTCAATGAGTTTGATTTTTTAACATCCCACATGTAAGTAAGATCGTGTAGTAGTTTTTTTAAAGGTTGCTAATATTTCTTATTTATTTACTTTGGTTTGTTTATTTTATTTTATTGTTTTGGTGGCCGGTTGGTCCAGAGATCATGTGGTTCTTGTCTTTCTGTGTCTGGCTTATTTCATTTAACATAATTCGTCCAGATTCATCCATGTTATCACAAATGATACGATTTCCTTCTTTTTTAAAGTTGAATAGTATTCACTCCATTGTGTACATTTTCTTTATCCTTTCATTTGCTGATGGATACTTAGGTTAACTCCACATCTTGGCTGTTGTGAATAATGCTGCAGTGAACATGGGAGGGCAGATATTTCTTCAATACATTGTTATAGCTTTATACAATCAATGTTTGTTTAGATTTAGCAAACAATCTACTGTTTTTGTTGCTTATTATTTCTCCTTGAATCTCAAGCTCTTTATCTGCAATGACTTTCCTTCTATCTAAAGTGTATACTTCAAAGATTTGTTTAGTAAGGATCTGTTGATGTTCATTTTTAAATATGTTTATTTTGCAGGGGTTTTTTTCTGCCAGCATATTGAGGATATTCTTTCCCTGTCTCCTTCTTTCCGTGATTGCTTTTAGGCAACCAGCTGTAAATCCATTGTTATTTCTTTGAAAGTAATCTGTCTCTTCTCTCTAGCTGCTTTAAAGATCTTCTCTATGTCTCTGGTGTTCCCTAGTTTCACTGTGATATTTCTAGGTTTGGATATATATGTATGTATGTATGTATGTATGTATGTATGTATGTATGTATGTATGTATGTATCTATCTATCTATCTATCTATTTATTTGTCTGTCTTGCTTCAGGATCATGGATATTTTCATTATTTCTTTCTCCTGTTCCAAAAGCTCTCAGTCATTATCTTTTCAAACATTTCTTCCACCTTTCTCTCTTCTTCCCATCTAAGACTCTGATTAGAGATATGTTAGACCTTTTTGACCAATCATTTCCTATTTTTTAATCTATCTTTTGTATTTTCCATCCATCTCTTTGTCTTTTTTTCTGTTGAATTTTAGGTGATATGTATTGATTTATCATCCAGTTTAAAAATTCTGTCTTCAACTCGAATTAATATTTTATCAAATCTATTCATTTATTGAATTTTAAAAACTTAATTATTATATTTTTCATTTCTAGAATTTCTATTTGATTCTTATGCAGTGTGCTTATACCTTCTTTATAGTTTGTTGCTCTTTATTTATATTTTCAACACACTCATTCAGTTTTTAAAACATGTTAAACATATTTTGTAGTCTATTTCTGATAATTCCATTATTTAGAGCCTTTGTGGGTCTGATTTTACTATCTATTGTTTCTGCTTTTTTTTTTTTACCTTACACATCTTGTGAGATTTGACCAGGAGTTCATACTTCTTGGTATTTTATAGGTGGGAATTTGGATTGAAGTCAAATTCCTTTAGAGAGGATTATGTTTAATTCCATCAGTTGCCTGAGAACACTGCTAATGTAGGTTCATGTTTAAATAATTTACTTTAAGTTATCAACTAGGTTTTATGGACCTTTTGGCTTCAAATTCTTAAGGGAAAAATTTAGTTTCCCTCCATGAAGCAGCATGTATTGCCACAGGCAATTTTCCTGGAAGGTGAGAGGAGATGATGAGGATTTATTTTTAGCTCAACTTTACACTAGAAGGTGCAACCTTTTCAGATCTCAGTTTTACACACAGAGAGGGGGGAAGTTTTCTCTTAACTTTCTACCTTGGGTAGTACTTTAGTTTTATTTCCTATCTTCCCACACTGCAAAATAGAGAAAACCAAAGTTTAAGTTCACAGAGTCTGGCAAATACACTCAAGGCAAAGGCTAGCTTCTGTGTTGCAATTAATTTTCTAGGTTCTAGTTTTCACCTGGTTTTTGTCTTCTGAGTAGTCCTTCCTTTCTTGACATTTTTCAATGACACGTTTTAGAGATTTAAAATGTTTTTCCAGCACTTTTAGTTTTCAGTGGGACTGTTGATAAAATAGTCTACTATACCACTAGAAATGTAAATCTACTCTTTAGGTTTTTGGTGACTTAGAAGTTGCCTTCTCGCTTTTTATGCAGTTTTAAAATGCTGACAACCATTATCCAAGCTCCACACTTGTTTTACTCGCTGATCAGATTTTTCTTCTCCTTTTGTTTCCTCACTTCTCCCACCATTCTGTGCAAGAGACAAAGTGGTAAAAGTTTGTGTGTGCGATTGCTCAGGGGATGGAGGGAGGTAAAAAGTGGGAAAGGCTAGATTGTCATTGCTGGTGTCTTATTAGGGAAATGTATTCTTGTTTTTGTACATTGGTGACCAGAATACATTTTCTCACAGAAACAATGAAATAAATGATTTTGAATGTAGATGAAAAATATTTTTAAAATAATTATTCACGTTCATATGAATTAAATAGGCTCTGTGGGCTTGCTTATGAATCTAACCAACCGTTAACTGAATTCCAACAAAGATTAATTAAATTGAGCTTTTAGAATACAGTCATGTGTAATATGCCTTGTATAGTTAGTTAGTTAATTTGTTTATGTATTTGTATCTTATCCATCTACTTATATTGTACACTCCTTGACAGTATAAACCATCTCTATACTTCTTTATGCTTCTCTACATCTTTTAGCTTGGGGATTCTGACCACTTCACTGGTAGATTATTATAGAGGTGGCAGCTAGTAGACCTTTGGAGTCCTTTTATTTTCCCTAATCCACTTCCAATACATGTATTAATTGTCCAGTAAAAAAAGACTCAAACACAGATGCCAAAAGAAATGGGGCTTTGAATAATCCACTGGTTTGCTTATTTTTAAAGATGGCTCCTGTAACTTACCCACTCAACTAAATTTTAGGTTACCAATAAAACTGAAGAATACAATGTCAAAATCAAGCACAGAATGTATGAACACATGACCATTAGCTAAGTGCATACATGTGTGCCTTAGAGTATATGATTCTGACTTTTCTAGGTCTCTAGAGTTATCTGTTTGTATGTCCGATTGCTTTTTCTGGTCCATTTCCATTTGATTTTTAAGAAAAAAATATAATCCATAGGTTACAAAAAATATTGGGAAACTTCCATTATTCAATTTTAGAAACAATGTACAGCTCACAGAATGCCACACTTCAGGGGAGCAAAAACTAATACATGATGAAATTAAAAATGATTCTTTTATAAATGAAGTTGACCAAAATTTTCAGCAGAACTGTTGCCTGAAGGAAAGTTTCCTGGGCTCCAGCCTCTGTTATGCCTAACAATGAACCATACAAGTCTGGACAGATGGTTGGATTCCAAAGTGTTTCTCATGTTACAGTATTTTCTTCCTATAATCTCCCTTGACTTCTACAGGGAAAAGGGAAAATGCTATAACTTTCAGAATGAATAAAGAATACCTTCAGTGACATTTTGAGGAGTCACAAGTACTAAACATTAATTATCTTGGAAATCTCTTCTTTTAAGAAATGTTTTCTTGGTTAAAATATGATTGCTTATTGTGGATAGCATGATTTCTCTTCCTCATTATATTTATAGCTGGAAATACAAAATAGAAGATGAATTTATGTCCTTTTCTAGAAGATCTTTTCTATGTTCTCTGTCTCAAGATATGGTAACATCATCCATTCAGTTGTGAGCTATGGGAAGGCAGAAACCTGGTACTCACTCTTAACACCATTCATATTCATCCACAGCCAATATTGCATTTACTGTCTAACAGCTCTCAAATCTGTTCAGTTTTCTACATCTCTAATATTATCACTCTGGTCCAAAGTCCTGACATCTCTCACCTGGGTTCTAATTAGTACCTAACTGATCTACCTGCAGATATCTCTGCCCAACCTACCCCTCTCCCCCAATATACACTATAGCCAAAATGGAGGGATTTTTCCAAATGCAAGTCTGGTCATGGTCTCACTGCTACCAGTAGTTTCCTATCCCTCTTAAAGACAAAATTCCTTACCCAGCACACGCAGCCCCACACAGTCCCTGCTTACCTCTCCAGTTTCATCTCATATCAACTTTCTCCTTTTATCTCTAGTTCAGCCAACCTGTTTCTCTTTTATTCTCTCTCTATTTCTTCTAACTTCATTAAGCCCTATTTCTCTTTCAGAGCTTAATTCAGGTGTCACATCCTCAAGGAAGTCTCCCTTGACCTGCCCTAGCTTTACCCAAATAATTAGGTCAAGTCCTATTGTTTGCCCTCATAGAATCTCATATCTTATCTCTCTTTCACAGCACTTAGACAAAAGGAAGAGATTTATGATCTTGTGCATCAGGAGTTGTGGTTTCAAGTGAAGAAACAGAAGCAAAGAGGTACATTTATTTAGTAATCAAATTCTAAAATTCAAGCCAATATTACTAAGCCACAGAGAAAAATATACATAAAAATATTATGCTTAAGGATTCTCAAGAGAGCTAGGGATTTTTCAATAGATATCAGATAGTGTTCAGCTATATACAACCTGTTCTATTTAGGCTGCTGCTGAGTATGTAATTTAAGAGCCAGAAGCAGCTTAACAACTGTTCTAAACAACTCCCTCAAAAATACAGATGAAAAAAATGAATCTCAAAAGTGAATCTCAGAGGTCTCACAAATAGTTAATAGAGTATGAAATGGAATTAGTCAACAAACGTCTGTGAAGCACTATTATGTGCATTAGTTTCCTGTTTTTAGGTCCTCTTTTTAATACTACATGTTGCATCTGCTGAAGTCATTTACAGAAACAGAGAAATTAAAATTTAATTTGTCAATATAAAGAAGACTACTTTCTTTTTTAATTGACAAATAAAAATTGTATATATTTATGGTATACAACATGATGTTTTGATATATGTTCATATTGTGGGATGGCCAAATCAAACTAATTAACATATGTATTACCTTACATACCATTTTTTTTTATGGTAAGAACACTTAAAACCTATTCTGTTAGCAATTTTCAAGTACACAAAATATAGTTATTAACTGTAGTCACCATGATGTACAATAGCTCCCTTAAACTTATTCCTCCTTTCTAACTGAAATTTTGTACCTTTGACCAACATCTCCCGTACCCCACTACCCATCAGCCTCTGGTAACCACCATTCTACTCCGTGTCTATGAGTTCAACAAAAGACTACTTTCTACCTTAAGAGGATGATACAGCACCAATGAAACTTTACTATAAGCCTTTACACAAAGGGATGATGGGCTATTAAAATTATATTATAATGAGTTTTATCTCTTTGTACATAAACTTCATATTTCCTTATTAGACCTCTTTTTCTATATAAAGTCCTTTAAAAAGGATTCTAGGAAATAGAACACCCTTTTTGCTTTAATTTAGGACTTATAGAAAAGTAAGTGTCCAACTCACACACAGCAACTCTAAGCAAAGTTTTTTCTTAACCTTCTCAACCACCAAATGCATATTTCAGTCTCCATACTAGCCTCCATGCTAGCCAATATTTCCCTTTTTCAAGCAATGATGAGAATGGGATATTGTTGCTACATGGGCTCCTGTCCACTCTAGTCCACTAATTAGCTCTTTTATTAGCTCACTGCAGTACTCAGTAGGAATGGGCTTACAGTCCTGTATCCTCTGCAAGAGCAGCATGAGGATAAAATTCTGACCAGCCCATTACTGCTTGGTTCTTTCCATAGCTGGCCTGACTAATGGTCAGCTTATAGGACAAACATTGTGACTTACAGACATTTAAGCTAAAAATGACACTGGAAACCATTTAGTCCAACAACCCAGTCCATGCAGGAATACTTTCTGAAACATCCTAAACAGAAGAGAGATTAAATTTATACTTACACTTAAATGCTTGTAATGACTAATTCTTCAGTACATCACTTACGTGAATGCTCTTTCAAATAACAAGAATTCTATATTCAAGAACTCTGCTTATGTTCCTCATCAACAAATACATGGTTATTTTTAATGAAACAAGCCCGTAATATCCTAAAGCTTTGCTTTGGCGGTTCTGGCTGTGTAAAGTATGTGTGTGGTGTATTAAAACCAAATACACATAAATCATGGGGTATACTCATTTCATGTGACCCCATGTGATTCCACTGACTTCGCTGTGGGTAACTGGGGTCCGCACCAGGACCCTCTCCCTTCTGCACTCTGATGCCTTCGAGATGCTTCCCATCTAGACCAGGCCCTGCAGTAATTCACACACTCCCCTAATAAAGTCCTCAGGGGCTGTCATGTATTTTCATGTGTTTGTCCTATTATCCCTCCCTGCTTGAGTCTTACAGATAATTGATGATGCTTCAGTTAATCATCTTTCCCCCTCTTTTGTTCACCAGGTACTTCAGTCTTCAAGGGGCTCCTTTATTGAGCATCGATGTCTTTTCCTAGGTAATTGATTACCATAGACCCAGGGACACCCAATTCATCGTTGAGGGAGAGTAATCATCATGAATAATCAAAAAGCTGTAGCCGCGCTACTGCAAGAGTGCAAGCAAGTACTGGACCAGCTCTTGTTGGAGGCACCAGATGTGTCAGAGGAGGACAAGAGCGAGGACCAGCGGTGCAGAGGTGAGGTTCTGATGGGAGGCACCAGGGCTGAGCCAGCAGGTTCACTCTCCTATCCTCTGCATGAACCACACGTTCTCATCTCTGCCCTATTTTTCTTCTCTTGGCAGATGACCACCGAGAGATGAGTGAATTTCTAGGGCATGAATGGGACACGGGCTGCGGGCGGACGGGCAGGGGAGGAAGCCCACTTTGTTGCAATGAATTGCTGTCAGTTCTAATTTTAGGCTTCAGTAAACATGAGGCTACAAGAAACAGTTTAGTTCAAGAAGAACAAAGGATCCAAGTTGGCTGGTGCATGTAAATTTCAATTATTAAAAAATTGAAGCAACTTCTGAATGATGGCACATACTTTTTTTCAAACTAGGATTTTGTGCCTCATCAGTTTCCATAGACTTCTACGGTTTCCATAAATATGTCATCTCACTAGTTTAGTCTCTCTTTTTTTGATCACCAATACATTCCTTATGCTTTATTGTCATGCCATTTGTAAAATAAATCTACTCATCCTGATAAATATTGATTGCATCATTATCAGTGTTTAAGAATCCAGCTTTTTTGCTCATTTCATAGTTTGGAACATTCTTTGTTTTAGGTAAGTCATTATTTGGAAGTTTCAATCACAAAGTCTAAAAAATTAAACCAATTCTTATTTCTTCTTTAGCTTCTATAACTGCTTAGTTTTGAAGAGGAAATCCTCTTTTTTAGATTTCTTTTTAGCATTCAAATAAATTTTCCTCCCTTTTTATAAGTATGTCCCTTTTACATGTTTTTAATATTTTCTTTGCATTTTTAGTGCTTTGCTATTCCTTACAGAAATAAGATTTCCAATTAAAATGCACACTCTCCATAACTGTTGTTGTTGTTGTTGTTCATTATGTAATGGGAAAAAATTCTGGGAGAGTCTTTTTTCCTACGTTCTTATAAATACGCACATACATTTTTGCAGGGACACATTTAGATGCCTATGAAAGTCTTAATTATTTGTAACCTATCCTTTGTGCTTCTTGCGAGATAAAATCCTCTATGTCCAGTCATTTCACAATCTTAGTTTATGGATTTTCGTTCTTTACTAGCCAGATACATCAATGTGTGACTGTTTGCTTGCTAGTTATATGTGCCTGTCAGCCTGAGACCAGGCTCAGGGTTGTCAGCCCCTTGTCAGGGAATGACAGGTACTCGCCACCTATAGAATATGCACTATTGCTGGTCCTAGTTCTCCCCAGGGGCAGTGTGTTCTGTTCTGTTGTTTCTACTGAAGTTTTTCTCTTGTCCATTTACTACATCGTGCCTTTTGTCTCCTCAGCTCAAATTCCTTTAAGCTTTGTGTTCTCCCTGGTGAACACTCTGAGCCCCCAGTCGGGTAGCATTTTTTTCTTCTGTGTCTTCCCAAGTGCCACAGAATAGGAGAAATAATCAGTTTAGTTCCAGATAAGGCAAATCACGGCTGTAAAATCACCAAATTAGACACGGCCCTACAGGTAAGCTGCTCCGGGAAGCGAGTGATCCGGGAGGCAGAGGAGGCTGCTGTGCGATCTGGGGCCGACTGCCCAGCGCTGGCCGGGTCCGACAGACCCATGGGGAGGGCACCTCCGCCGCGCGGCCATCGACCCTCCCAGCGTTCACCGACCCAGCGGCGCGGGGTGCTCAGCCGCCAGCCCGGACCCGGACCGGGACCCGGACCGAGCCCTGCCCTCGGCAGGTGGTTTCTGAGCAGCTCTCGCAGGCGGGCCGTCTGCGATGTCCACCGATGTCGTCACCGCGTGTGCTCCGAGTGAAAGGCATTTGTGCTAATGCACAGGTCACGTTCGGCGGCAGCGCGAGCCGGCAGAGGCCGCAACCCAAGCCCTGTGGGTCTTATCCTCTTCCCTCCGCCTCCCGACCCCATCCTTTTCCCTCACAAATTGTTCTTGTCAGCAAGGGCGACTGCCCTTAGTAACTTCCCCAGAGATGGAGAAGGAACTGAAATCCAGAGATGCATTTTAAAAGCGTGTTTTAGAGGCGTCTTTGATTTCGGCGTGCTCCTCGGGACTGTCCGTTTTCTGGCATGACCTGTAAGGAAAGGGTGGTGTGGAGACGGCCAAAACAGAAGACGTTTCTCCACCATGACGGAGAAAGCTGGAAATATGGAAACTGGCCAGTCCAAAGTATGACGAAATTCTACAAACCCAGAAATCACACTTCTGTTATCATTTGACTACTCATGTTCACTCATGGATAGAATTTCCAAATAATTCATCAATCAGACCAGGACACTTTTGAGAGCAAAAGTGAATAAGTATACTGGGGCCACATAAGACTGTCCTGAGCAAGCAGAACCGGTCGATCATCCTACTCAGGACTATTTACAAATGTCCTTGAAGAAATTTTCTCTACACATATATCAGAAACATTTTCAGAAGTTGAAGTCATGTCAGTGGGAAAGGAGGGCCGGGCTTTCCAGCAGAACGTGACCACGGAGGTCCCTAATCTGTGTCTGCTTTCATGGAAGAGTGCTGTCACACATAGGTGCTCAGTACTTCAGGGCTGCTGGATGGGGGGATCCTCCCGGTGGCATGCTTGTAAGTCATCCTCAGTAATCAGTGTGGATCGTTCACTGGCCTGGCCCATATGAGAGCCCCTCCATGCCAGGCAATCCTTCCCTAGCAGGAAACTTCCTTATTTTTGCCAGGTTGGTGGTAAGTTCACAAAAAGTCATCACCAACCAAGGCAGATTTTCTTCCTTCTCTTCTTTTAGTTTTTCATTCTTTCTGTCATATCCCTTTTGCGCTATTTAGCATGTCTCACATGGACATAAGACTAATCGTGTCTTTTAACCATGATTTTTTTTACCCATCATGGTGTGATTTGCAAAAGTGGTGAGACATGATGCTTGTTTTCAGGGAGCTCACAGTCCAGTGAGAGAGACAGATGTGTTTCCAAGGCAGTGGGATGCAGGCTGAAAGGAGCATGCACCTGTGGGCAGAAGAGGTCATGGCAGGCTGTTGAGAAGTGGAAATGTTTGCATTGAATGCTGACGTCAGGGACCTGAGTTTGATCATGAAGGTATTGGGGGTGGGCAATCCAAACAGGCAGAACAGGATGTGCAAAACCATTAAAGAGTTTGATGCAGGGCAATGGCCCGGTCCATCTCGTTTTAGAACAAAGAGGATCAACAATGTGGAAGATGAAGTGGACAGAGTGAGATTGGAAGCAGTATTTTAAGCAAGAATCACTGGAAAGGAAGAGGAAAAAAATGAAGTTTAGGAGCACAGGATTTGATAACCAATTACATTTGGGTAGGGAGAGAGAACAAAAAAATCTAGACGATTCCCAGGTTTCAGACTTAGGTAACTCAGTGAACAGTGGTACCATTCATCAAAACAGAGAATATAGGGGATGACAGATTTAGAAAAAGGTGATGATTTCAGTATTGGTTATGTTAAGTGTGAGATGCCTGCAAGGCAAGCAGCTAGAAATTTATAGCTGGCAGTCATATACGAGTGTACAGGTCCACAGTCCCTTATTCAGAAACCTGGGGTAACATGCACTTCAGAATTCAGAATCTTTCCAATGTTAGGAGGGTTTTATGGTTCATGTACCATATGTTACATTCACACTCCAGCAGAAGGTGGGGCAGCACCTATAGTTAAACATTAAAATGTTTTGCGGCAAAACTTTGGAGTAATCTCACTAAGTAGGGTAAACTGGACTATAAATAGCCTCTAGTCAACTCAAGTCTGGCTTAGGTGCCAAACTTAAGAAGAAACTTCCAGTTTCCAGAGCTTTTGGGGTTTTCAAAGTTTGGATAGGAAATGGTGGATGAGTATAAGTAGGCTTGGTGTTCATTAAGAGATTTAATATATCTACTAATGTGAAACAGGGCCATTTCACAATTAATTGACACCATTTCAAAACTAATTTGTGTTTTTGTATTTGTTGTTTATATTAAGATATAGTTCATAGTGAAAGGAAGACATAAGGTGAGGTCTTAGAGAAGCAAAAAGAAGTTGTACAAATGGACTCTGTGCATTACCCAGCTGCCACAAGCCCAAAATGCCATGCCATTCCAATCCCTTTCTCATTTTACAGGGAAAATAATATTTCCTTCATTCCTTTCTCTGATTCTTCATGCAGAGATAGTCACTGAAGTGCTTTACTTCCTGCTAAAAACCTTTCTTAATGCCTGACTACCCCAATTTACCTGTAGGGCAAAGTAGACCAGGGCCACCCCTGACCGATAGCTCCTCGCTATTATTCTTCAAGTCAGGACCAACAGCTTAGCCCAGCCAGCAAGAGGTAGGGAAAAGTTTTTTTGCTGCTGAGGTGCTTCATCATAACATTGGTAGCTCAACAGCCTTTTCTTTGACTGCAATTTTCTTACCTGAACTCTGACCTTTTCAGCTTCACTCTCCAGCGAGTTAAGGACCCTGATCCAGGAGGCAAAGGAAATGAAGTGGCCCTTCGTGCCTGAAAAGTGGCAGTACAAACAAGCCATGAGCCCAGAGGACAAAACAAACCTGCAGGATGTGATTGGCGCCGGGTTGCAGCAGTTACTGGTAGGAAGATCCCCACCACCTGTTCCTCTGACATCCCCAAGTGAGGCATTTGGACTCTAAGTGGTCTAATAGATTAAATTTCTTTGAGGCACAAAACAGCTCCCTACCCTTATGGTCAGCTCCACCAGATTGACTAATGTGGGGAAAATAGCTGTTTGGAAAGTGTTGATTGCCATTAAGATGTTGTGTTGGAAAGCAAAATCTAGTAAAAGTGAAGGATGGTCCACGGGTCTAACGTGAAGTCCGTCATTCTGAAATATTTACATATCCTTGGTGGGCCAGA
Organism: Galeopterus variegatus; assembly: GCF_000696425.1. NCBI lineage: Eukaryota > Metazoa > Chordata > Mammalia > Dermoptera > Cynocephalidae > Galeopterus > Galeopterus variegatus. Next base: position 2,239,665 of record NW_007726113.1, on the reverse strand, counting down.
GAGGTAGTTCTTTTTTGTTATTGTTGTTGTTGTTTGGGGTTTTTTTTTTTTTTTTTTTCCCAGAGAGGTAGTTTTGATTCCACCATGCCTCACAGCATTTTTATTTTGAAATGCTACTTTCTAAAAGTTGAATAGATTAACAAAATACATTCACCACTGTTTCATCAGTGAGACTTGCTCTCTAGGCTGTTGAAGTCTGGCATGTCCTTCCCTGTTCCTCACCTGGGATGCTGTTCACTCCCTGATCTCATGACTAAGGCCGTTCAGGAAGTATCAAGTCCAAGTCATTGGCATGCTTGTTCCTTAACTCATTTATTGTAAATTAATTGAACTGGTACTTCCACTCCAGATAGAGTGAGCCTCAAGAGTAGCACACAAACTCAATTAGAGCTCAGGATTCAGGCTTAGGTTCTGGGGATGTTACATGGAGTACTATTTTCCATTTGGGGAGCATTGTTTTGTGCTCACATTCTCTCAGATGATTGTCAAGGAAGAAAGTCTATTAGATTATATGTATTTTTTTCATCCATAAAAAAATATTCGTCTGGAGATCAGACATCAGAAGCAATGATGATATCCTAAAATTTTTACTTTGTTGGTTTATATGGGCTTGTGTTTCATCCCAAAATAAATGTATAGAAATTTTCTTTGCTTACTGAAGCAAAAATTTAGGGAAGACCCCCCTGATCTATGGACATACAACAGCATCTTTAGAGATTTAATATGAACAGTAAAACCCCCACCTCTCTCATTCCCTCAGAAAACAAACAAAACAGGTTAAGCAGACTGAGGACTGCAGGTAAAGGAAGGTGAGTAGCTGGAAAGAATGCAGTAGGAAGCCAGGGGTTTTAAGTAAATGTGGTAGACATTAGTGGAGAAGCAGAACAAAATAATAACTATAATATGTGTATCATTACAGAGTGTACAAAGCACTTGTACATGCATCACCTCAGTTTATTCTCACAGTAGCCCTGTGGTGATTGTTGCCCTTATCATCCCCATTTTACAAATGAGGACATTAAGGACAGAGAAATTAACTTGTTCAGGGAACAGAGCAGTAAGAGGTGGAGCTGTGACTTTAAAGCTTCCTCCTCCATTCGCCTCCAGTTCTCCCTCAGGAAGCCCCAAGTGAAGAACTTGAAAGCACACGTAGAAGCCCTGAGACTTGTTCACTGTAAAGCAGGATGAAGGCTGTCTGGTAGAACTTTCTGCAATGATGGAAATGTTCTATAACTGTGCTGTCCAGTATGGTAGCTACTGCCCATATATGGCTCTTGAGCACTTTAAATGAGGTGAGTTTGACTGAAGAAATGAATTTTTAGTTTTACCTATTTTTTATTTATTTCTGTGTAAATAGCCACATGTGGCTGGGGCTACCATTTTATTGAATAGTGCAGCTCTAAAGCAGTGGTTCTCAGAGTGAGACCCCAACAATTAGCATTAGCATCACCTGCAAACTGGCTGGAAATTCAAATTCTCGGGCTCCGATCAAAAACCCTTACCAAACCGAAAACCCTGGGGGTGGGGATCCAGCAATCAGCATCAGACAAGCCTTCCGAGTGATTTTGATGGATGCTAAAGTTTGAGAACCACTGCTCTAAAGAGAAGAAAAGGGTAGTGAGCAAGAGGGAAAGGCTTAGAGGCTGAAGGGAGATGTGAGTGGAGAAGGGGCAAGATAGGGAGTAAATGAGGACCCAGTGTGCAGGCTGTAGGAAACCAACCAGAGAAGAAATCTCTTTCCATCAATTCTGCTGGAAGAGCTGATAGATGCCTCACTTGTGTGGAGATCTCTTGTGTGCTTAGGCTAGTGGCATCTAAGAACTTTACAAGCCTTCCAAGTCAGGTGAATGCAGAATAGCCTCACAGAGGGAGTGACCCCTGCTTTGACCTTTGGGCTTAGAAAGTTTCTCACTTTTGAACATAGAATAAGATATTGTAACCAGAGTTTTACTCCTCTCATTCCATCCTGCAATCACCAGATCACCCTTGTTGCATTCAAAGCTGGTAGTGACATGTGCTGAAAAACTGAAGATGATGTTTTCAAAAATTCCAAGTCTTGCTGCATTGGGGGTTAATGTGAGTTGGAAGACAAGCTGCTCCCAGTGGTTAGACTGTTTTAAGAGTCCATTTATTATTCCTCCAACCATGCCTCTGTGTGTTGCACGGATTTCACAGTTGTGGAAATAGAGGCATAGAGAATTTAAGCGGTTCATACCCAGCTCACAGGTCACTCAATGCAGCTCTAAGAATCAGTCTATTAGGCCTTTTTAAGTCCCTAATGTATTTAATCTGGGAGCTTTTTGAACTCTGAGCATCATCTTCTTTACCTTACCCAGCAAGCTGTAAATTAAGCAACCACACCTCCTAAAGACTTTTAGGATGCTTTCCTATTGTGCCAGACCCGGTACACAATTGCTAAACCACTCTGTTTTTTAAATACAGAGAACCGTGGCACCCTGTGAGCCAGGCTCTGCTGAACTCTCGCTACTTTTAACATCTTAGCTTGTTCAGAGTAGCTTGAGAAAATCCCACGATTTGCTTTTGTCCCATTAGACCATAGGTTTCAATTTTAGTGTTTACTGAAGCCAGATGGTCACATTTTAATGACCACTTAACTGGGAGATCCTGTTCTTACATAAAAAGTATTTTAAGGCTACTGAGTTTGTCTTTTCGGTTCTTATTCTCTCTTCTTACAATTTGCTCATAAATATAAACTTTCCATGATTTTTTTTTACCTTGAAATAAATCCTTCCCATAAAAACTTTCCTCTCCATTTTTAAAATTAGCATTACACTGAGAGTGTAAACGCTGTGTCTTAGTTAATTCCACAAATAACAAATCAAAGTGAGGCAAAGAATGCTTAAGAAAAAGGCAAGTCATAAGCAACTACTAAGAGTCATTTATAACGTTACTCGCTTAGGCTGAACTTCATAAGAAAAAATCATATGTGTTTTGTGATTTGCTTTCTGTTCACTGCCTCCCCCATTTCTTCCCTCCCCGCTCCTCTCCTTCCCTCCTCCCCCCAGCCCCAGTCTTTTTTCTTTTGGTGTGTGGCCACAGACAGAAATTTATGGCAGGGGCCAACCTCCTTTACACTCCACACAAAGCTTGGTGACTTGAGAGAGTTTGTCCGCTTTCTCCCAGAAAAAACACCTGCAGTACGCTCCCCAAGAAACCTGGAGAGATGGGAGATTAATGTGGCTGTAATAGCTGGGCAGTGTTTTTGGTATTATGCCCTCTCCCCAGGTAGATGGGTCCTTTCCGAGATGATACCAATTATTTATTGCTGAAACATCTGTTGATAACTGCAGCTGCCCTGGTAAAACAAAGCATATCATGGGGTCACAGGCTATAGGGACCTAAAATCCTACCTCATGCTAGTTTCAGTCTATTCAGCAACACCCTCAAGTCCATGGGTTACCATCATCTTTAATGTCTCATCGTGCCATAGAAAACACTTTGTAAACACTGCGCTGCCCTGCCCTACAGGCTTTGAAGTATTATTTCATCTTCATCGGTAATTTATATTCCAGTGCCATTGTACTGTGGGAAAAAGAGGGGGAACCTTTTTTGTTTTCCATTTAATTGTATATTGCCTGACACTTTGACCTGTATTATTAGTATTAGTCAGAAAAAGGATTTTCTCCCCCTCTTATTTAAAAATAAAATTTCAAGGGAAAGTAAGCGCTCCTTTAGCTCTTTTCACTCAAAACAATGTTTACACTCTGAGAGGGAAAGATGAAAAGCGTGAGCAACTTTTTTCAAGTGTCAGAGAAGGGCATTTCAGTTTTTGAAAGAGAACAGTAAGGTCCTTATAAATATCATTCAGCAAAACCTTTGATGGATTTTTCAAAAAGTATTGAAGGCATTTAGCATGAGCTTCTGTTTGGCTCGGCTTTGGACCATCGCAGTGAAGTGCTGGCTGCTCCAACCCGTCCCTGCTTCTGAGCTGGCGGGGAAGGAAGGCGCAAGTCTCAATGTGGATGCCACCTTTTGGAATTTTTTCAATAACTTCTACTCTTCTAGAATAAACAATGTCTACGCAATGAAAAGAAAACCTGAAAATAAAGCTTTTAAAAGGAGATAAAGGGTGTATTTGGATTTGCATGTTATGGCAATTGCAAGCAGATTGAGGTGCCAGGCCAAGAACTGTTTGACAGGGCCTGATTTTGAACATTCGCTGCACTCGTTTGGGTATCCTGATGCTGGCGGGGGACTGGCCTCTCCCTGGCGCTGTTTCTGTGGAGGGAAAGACCTGCTTTGAGTCAGTCCTGGGTTTATTGTGGTGCTTCCTCAAGGAGATACAGGGTAATTTTTAGAGGTTGATACTATAGCACAGTCTGAGGAGAGGATGCAGGCTCAGAATGAGGACTTTTTTTCTATTTCCTTTTCAACTCTACAACCATGAAAATTGTCAATCTGTTAATCTTTATGCCACAAAATTTTTTAAAAATATCTGTGCTAGCTTGAGGTGATTTGAAGAGAGACCAAAAAATATAAATATTTAGTTGTTTTTTTTATGCTATCTTGGGTGAAAAAACCTTTGTGAATAAATAAAGTTTGGTAAATTTAGCTTCTATGATATTTTTTCTAATATTTCTCTTCAGATAGTCTTGGTGCCTTTAACTTGTTGATATTTTTATTGTTGAACTTCTTTTTTTTTTTTTTTTCCTTTTTGTCTTTTTTCGTGTCCGGCAACGGACCGCAACCCTCAGTGTCACGCCCATACCGGACCGGGACCGGCAACGGGATCGCAACCCTCGGTGCTGCGCCCACCCCTCGCTCAGCCAGTGAGCGGGAACCGGTCTGTATGTGGGATTCGAACCCTCGGCGGGAGCGCCGCCGCGCTCTTAAGTGGCGCACTGTAGCAGTGCGCCACCGGGCCGGCCCTTGTTGAACTTCTTAAAATATTAAAGGGACAAGACTTAAAATGTAAATAAACATGAATAAAATAAGAGTTGCTCATTAAAAGATTTTAGAGAAATGCTTGAAAAATGTCTGGTCTGGTCTGATTAACTTGGGAGCAGATGAAGTGAAGAGGGTCTTTAACAAGAGATAACCAGACTATAAATTTGTTAGAAAATGAAGTGTCAAGTTGAAGACAGACAGTTATATGGTGTGAGGACTAGGTAAGAGGCACTATCAATGGAACAGTAAAATTCCCTCCGTGAAGAAGCTCTTAGTTAAAAGATGCTCTTAGAACTGATAAGACCCATTTATTCCTGGTGCCAGTTTTCATATTATTAATAGAGAATTTAAAAGCCATAGCAGCTGTTGTATGGATTATGATTCTTTCTGCAACTGATTTTCTCAAAAGGACTTTTTAAATCTCTAACCAGGTGCTTTGGAGTTTTAATAGCTGAAATCTTTTTCATTGGCATGCAAAAACACAAAGTGAATATAAACTATTATTCATTCATTCAGCAAGTGCCAGTCCACATGTGCCAGATGTTTGATATAGAACTCTGAGAGAAATACAAAAGAAATAGAAGACCCAGTTTATTTCCTGAAAAAACTTCAGTAATGAAGAGAGAGGGCAACCCTTGTGAAAGACCTGCTTATTGGAATGGTTTCTCCCATTCACTGACCACCTGATAGTGGCAGGTTTCAATATATAGTCTTCCAGTTCTCACAACAACCCTTAAAGAGAAGTGTTATTATTCCCTTTTCACAATTAAGAAAATTAATGCTCAGGGAAGTTAAATAACTTGCTCAAGGTCATGATTTGAACTCCCTGTCTGCCTATGGACATTGTTATGGGTCAAATGTGTCCCCCAAATGTTCATGTATTGGAAACTTGATCTCTGTTCTAACAGTGTTAAAAAGGTAGGAAATCCAATTACGGTATTTAAAAGGTGGGGCCTTTGAGAAGTGATTGGTCCATGAGGACTGTGCCCTTGTGAATGGATTAATCCACTGATGTTTAATGGGTTGTCATGTGCGTGGTTCTGATGGCTTTGTAAGGTGGGCAAGCAAGAAGGTTAGCTTTCTTGCTCATGCCATTTTCTTTCACTATGAGACCCTGAGTTGCTGTAGAGAGTCACCACCCAGAAGAAGGCCCTCACCAGATGTGTTCCCCAGACTTTGGACTTCCCAGCCTCTAAAACTGTGAGAAATAAATATCATTTCTTTATAAAATTACCCAGTTTCAGGTATTCTGTTATAAGCAACAGAAACAGACTAATGTAGATAGATATCTCTGTTCTTTCCACTCAGGGGCACACCATAGGGCCATGCTGGTTTTTAAAGTGTTGAGAGCCAGTGGTTGGTAACAGCTACTACCCAGAGGCCCCTGATTACTCCTACTCTTACCCTGCCTAATTCAGGACCCTCTGGATCTCTCCATGATCTGAAAACTAAAAGGACCCTGATCCAGCCAAATGACCAATGTCCCTAAGATTGCAACAGTGATTAAATATTTTGATTTGGTCCCCTAGATAGGTAGCACATCAAAGGAATGGAGAATTAGTAATGGAGCTGAGTTACTTGTTAAAGGCAGAACAAACAGCATGTGGTGACCAGTTGGACGCATGGGGTGGGCACCAATGACAGGTTTCCAGCCTAGCGATGTGAAGGGCAGGGACACCATTACCTGAGATAGAAAGCACAGGTGGGAAGCTGCTGTGTGCCTTCTTGGTTTCTCCTCTTGGATGTCTTACAGACACCTCACATTCATGGTCATCCTCTGCCCTCCCCCAAGATATGGTCCTCTCCCAAGGTCCATGAGCACAAGCTGGAAACTGTAGAGTCATTCCTGTCACCTTCCTCTCCCTTGCTTGCAATATTGACTCCATCACCAAGTCCAGTTGGTTTTACTTTCTTTTTTTTTTTTTTTGTCTCTTTTTTCGTGTCCGGCAACGGATCACAACCCTCAGTGTCGCGCCTGTACCGGACCGGGACCGGCAACAGGATCGCAACCCTCGGTGCTGCGCCCGCGCCTCGCTCAGCCAGTGAGCGGGAACCGGTCTGTATGTGGGATCTGAACCCTCAGCGGGAGCGCCACTGCGCTCCCAAGTGGCGCACTGTAGCAGGCGCCACCGGGCCGGCCCAAGGTTTTACTTTCTAAATATCTCCCCAGTTCACCTCCACCACCATCACTACCCTTGTCCAAGCTGCAGTTATATCTTGCGCAGGTTCCTGCCCTTGCTTCCTGAGGAATCTGCTACATGTGCCCTTCTCCTCTCCTCCACATCTTTTCTCCATGCACAAAGTGGTTTTTGCAAACTACCAATCTAGTCATGTCACCGCAATCTGTCTAGGAATACAGAACTCTATAATAACCCACCTACCCTGCAAGGTGTAGTCCTTCTCTCTCCTGCCCTCACTGTACTTTCTCTAACCACATGGCCTCCCTTCAATCCATACTCTTCCTGTGATTTTTCCACACACATGGATATTCTCCATTCCCGAGGCACTTTCTCCCCCCTTCTTTGCCTAATTAGTGTATTTATCTCTTGCATCTCAGCTCAGGTCTCAGTTCTTCAAGGAAACCTTACCTCACCTCTGTGACTAGATCAAAATTCCCCTATTATAGGCTGTACTCTGATTTACCACCTTTGTAGAGCTTTTCAAAGTTGCAGTTTACACCTTTTTTATGGCTTTTCTTTTATTTCTGTCTCTCTCCCAGACTGATTACAAGCTCCATGAGCACAGGGGCCTTGTCTGTGTTTATCATTATATCCCTCAAATAACAAGTTTTCAATAAACATTCTTGAATGAATGAATGAATAAAAAGATATGTGTCTTGTTTGGAAAACATTGTGTTTGGTATGCATGTGTTGTGGCATAGAAATGAGGGTGTCCTGTGTGTGGCCCACAGTCAGACAACTGGCTGGGCAGTGGTCAGGGGGATAATAGCCACATATCTCTCAGAAATGGAAAGCATTTAAGTAAATGCCTTGAATCCTTCCTGATAAAAAAATAAAATAACACCTGTCGAAGATAATTTTATTTATTGTGTTTGGGGAGTACACTGACCTGCCGAGGACAGAATAATCATGTGAGGGCCTGCATGAACATCAGCTTGAGAGAAGTGGAGAAAAGAAGCAGATCTAGGAGGCATTACAGAAAAACAACCCAAGGGGATTGATTATTAGGATGAGGTGGTTTGAGGTAGACTCCCTTATTGTTCCCACATTTTCACTGTTGCCATGGAACTTGCATGTCTTCCTCTGAAAGAAATAAACCTTCCCACACTGTCATCAGGTTTGGCCACATGATCTGTTTTAGCCACTGAAATGTGACTGGAAGTGACACATGCCAGTCTCACATAGAGGATTCATGAGCCACTGTGTGTTTCAGCATTTGGAAGTTTTTCTCTGCCTTGTGAACAAAATAGGGGCTGCTCTCAGCCTGGATCCTAGAAAAAAGCAAGATACATGGAGCAAAGTCTCAGACTTGCAGCTAAACTGCAACCAATATGCAATATGAACAACAACCGCCAAAAACTTTGTCATTGAAGGCAGTGAAATTTTAGGATTATCATAGTCTTACTTAGTGTTATGGGTTGAATTGTTCCACCAAAAAGACACATTGAAGTCCTATCCCTCAACACCTCACAATGTGACTTTATTTAAAAATTGGATCATTGCAGATGTAATTAGTTAAGTTAAAATGTAGTCATACTGGATTAGGTTGGGCCCTTAATCCAACATGACTGGTGTCCTTATGAGAAGATGGTCATGTGAAGACACGAGACCCAGGGAATGTGATAATGGAGGCAGAGATTGGAGCTGTGCAGATGCAGGCCAAAGAAGACCCAGATTGCTGGCAACACCAGAAGCTAAGGGAAAGGCATGGAACAGATTCTTCCCCAGAGCTTTAGAAAGAGCATGACCCTACTGACACCTTGATTTTAGACTTCCAGCCTCCAGAACTGTGAAAAAATACATCTCTATTGTTTTAAACCAAGCAGTTTGTGGTACTTTGTTATGACAGCCACAGGAAACCAACACAACACGTACATATGTGGAAGATAATGAAGCAAGAAAGCTCTCAAATGACTTCTAGATTTTTAACATGAAGTCCTATGCCTTTATTGGACAGAAGGCAAAATAAGGCCCAATCCACATCAAGAATAGAATTTATTCAACAGAATATTTCAACAAAAATAGTTTCTAAAAGGAAAAAAGTAGGGCCGGCCCAGTGGCGCACTGCTACAGTGCGCCACTTTGGAGCGCGGCGGCACTCCCGCCGAGGGTTCGGATCCCACATACAGACCGGTTCCCGCTCACTGGCTGAGCGAGGTGCGGGCGCAACACCGAGGGTTGCGATCCCGTTGCCGGACACGAAAAAAGACAAAAAGGAAAAGGAAAAAAGTAGACTCTAGTACCTACTATTTATCCTTAAACATGACTGGAGAAAATAGATTGGGATAAGCACATCACTCTTCCTAAATAATTCAGTGTGAAGGTCATGCTAAATCAAGAGCACACTAAATATCTCCAGTTGGACCTCCGAGATATCTCAAGTCCAATATATCCAAAACTGAATTCATCATCTCTCAACTCCTTCTTCCTCCACCAATCAAATTTTATCCTCCTCTGCTGATCATCATCTCAGTAAATGGCTCCACAAGCCTCCCAGTCCACCCACTTACCCAAACCAAGACCTAGGAATCTCCTTTGATTCTATCTTCGCCCCAACCCTCATATCTCACTGGTTAACTAACCCTACTCATTTTCCTCTTAAATATCTGTCAAATATGTCTTCCTTTCTCCAATCTTACTGCAGCTACACTGGAGAAGAGAGTATATCATCTTTTTCCTAGATTATATCCAACTCCTCTCTCTACCTCTAGTCACATTCCTTGTACCAGTAAGGATAGTAAAGTAATGCTGTAGTAAGATCAGTAAGGTCATGCTACAGGAAAAAGTAAATAAATAAAAGTGTAGGTACTTAAAGCAATGAAGGATTATTTTGTCCATCGGAGGTCAGTGGGGAAGCTCTGCTTTATGCCACTCTCCCGCAGGGACCCAGATAGATGGAATACCTGCCATCTAGAATACCAATAGTTGACACCTCAGGGGAAAGCAGAAATGAGAAATTGTACACTGGATCTTAAATTCTTCCATACAGATGTGATAATTGGTCAAGAGAAGCCATGTGGTCACACCTCTCTTCAAGGAGCCAGAGAAAAACAACCCTGCCATGTGCCCAGAAGGAGAAGACCCAGAAGTATATTGGCAGATAGTAGCCATGACCACCATGGCCTATCGACTTTTATCCACAGTACAAACAAAGCATCTTTCTAAAATAGCAATCTGAAATTTTTTTCCCTGCATAAATTCAAGGGGTGGGAGAAATCTCAACTAATTAAAAACAAAAACAAAAAATAACATCAACAACAAAATAAAAAACCATGTAGATCTTACAAAAGCACCTAATACTGATGCTGAACAAAAAAAAATCTTTTAAATAAATTTGGATGAACATTTTCATTGAGGTGGCGGGATTACTAGTTACTTTTCATCTTTGTACTTCTCTGATTCTTCACAATAAACATCTCATATCATTACAATGTAGAAAAACAAGAGAGAGAAAGGGAAGACGTGTGTCTGTTGAGCAGGTGCCCTTAAATCTAGACAGGGTCAAATGTTCAAAAATGTAAACTTCTTACCACTTCTCTAGAGCAAGTGCTAATACTGAAGGGCACATATCTTAGCAATGGAGCAAACCAAAGTCATTAACTGACTCAGGTGATGCATCTTTTCACCTAATACAGTAAGGATTTGAAATACAATATTCTTGTTTTCAAATCTGTTCTCTTCCCACTTGGTGGCCTGCTACAAGCTAAGTATCATTATCGTCCTGTTATATTTTAGGAGATCATTTTAGCATGTGCTTGTGGAACACAAACGTACACACACATGTGCGTGAGGGTACTCCAAAAACTCCATGGAGAAAGATAACACAAATCTTTCCATGAACCTTTTGAAGAACCCTTGCGTGTGTGTGTGTGTATTTAATTGGTTTTGAATACAAATTGTTTCTCTATCAAATGATAGAACATCAAAGCTGAAAGGTAATTTAGAGATCCTCTATTTCAAGTCCATTGTCAGATAAGTGGGGAGACTGAAACCCAGAGAGGGTAGGAAGCGGCTCACCTTAGGTAACACAGCCAATCAGTGAAAATGACAGGACCAGGACACCCAGCTTTCCTAATCCCAGGCTGGGCGTTTCCTCCCTTGGTCCACACAGTTCCATGGTTAAGCGAGCCTTTACATGGAGCTGTCGTGGGCCTGGGGCTGCCTTTCCCTTGTTGCATGGAGGTTCTCTCTGCTGCCCCATAACCTGCCCCTCCACTCCTTCTGTTAATGTGATTTAACTTTTTTTATTCAGAACAGAATAAATTAAAACAGAAATTTTATAATTTCCAATCATCAACATGTAAAACTTTAACTTCTTCTGCTGAACATTATAGTTCTTGTTTTCAAAAGAAGCCAGATAAAAAGGTTCAGATTCTTCAAAAATAAATTTCACTTAATAAGTGAAAATTAGGTGATTTAGGTGCCAAGAGAATGGAGCATTGGTAGGACAAATATTGGCTTCAAGGCCTGTCCATTTTTAGCTTTAAGATAGAGTATGATTAAAATCACCAAGGATTTAAACTCTGCTCTCTAAAAGTCTGCCAAAAACTGCCCTTTTAATACAGTACTTTCAAGTTTCAATGGAAGAGAAATTAAAATGGTGGATTGCCCTTAAAATTCTACCAACAAAACTTTGGTTGCCACAGAATCAGGCATGTAAGTTGACTCTTTGATGAGGGTTAACCCGATGGCATGAGTTTCATGTCTCTCCGTAATGAGACCCAAACGCTGAGCCAAGTCCTGAAGGATCTGATTCGGGTAAAACAAGGGGGCAGAGCAACCCAGCTCAAAATGCTAGCAGAGAACAAACGGATTCAAGTGTTGGGCAGACAAAAGAAAGCGATGACCTTCAGGAAAGAAATCCTAGGGATGTGTTCATTCGCAAGTAAGAATAACATCACCTCCTAAATCTTATATGTTAAGTAAATAAGGAGCTCAAGTACTAATACTATCTCCATATATCTGACACTGTTTATATGAGGTTGAACTATATGAAAATATCATCTTCGTAGGTAAACAGACATCAAATACTGGCATTTCATATTATTCATTCTGATATATTCTTCACAACCTATAATCCTGATAACATCCCCGCATAGTAGAATTCATTATTCCATTTTGCAGATGAGGCAACTGGCTCAGAGAGCTTGAGACACATTCCCAAGCCATGCTACAGAGTGTAGTTCAGCGGGGATATACTCCTGCTCTCCCCTCAGTGCCACCTACCTCTGCCATCGTTTTATCATGTGTAATTACCTGTCTGCCTCATTAAACAAGCTGACTTCACTCCCAAGAGCAGAAACCAAACATTTTTAAGCTCGGCAAATTTATAGATTCTTAGAATTAGTACTTTCTTTTTTAGGATGTGCTTGTACAGCACAAAAAAGGCTTGCTGTTATGCCACTGATCTTTTCAGTTGTCTTTCATTTTTTTTTATTGCTTATCTCATTAGTAAAAACTTTTGAGCAGATACCATGATATATATGTGTGTGTATACATATATGTAAAGTGATATGCTTGTACTGTTATAGATTTCTATAGGATACAAATTTAAGATGAATGAGACAAAGATTAAATCACTATTTTTAAGTAATTTTTAAAGTTTCATTATTGGCATGAGAACCTTTTAGTTTATGTTAAAATTGTGATTGAATATGTTTAGTTTTAAAAATCTTGACTGAGTACTCTGCTTTGAAGATGTGGCAAGTACAATTTATTTCAATATTTGATTTTAATGGCTGCCATAGTTGAAAAAATTATGTGTGAAAGATATGTAGATTCAAATGGAAATGGTCAGCTATGATTACTAATTTATACCACTTACATTTCAATCCATCCACCAAATAAACCATTTGTTGAAATACAACTAGCAAATTTTCTCCTTTCCTAATGTCAACTGCATTTTTCTGCACGTTAATCAGAGGATATTATTTTTTGATGAAGAGTGTCAAAAATCCATCCAAACTCTTCACTTGGAAGATTTTTAAACAGGTTAAAAATTTTCCCATTTGTGTGTTTCTTTTTTTATATGTGATACATTATTTTTAGTACCAAAATCACAATGAGGAAAACACTTCCAGCCTTTATTATTTGAAAGATATTTTTCAAAATACCCGTTGGGTAGCATGCTGTTGTCAACCAGCTGTCATCACAAAAAAGGCTGGCTAATTTGGAGCACTCATCTTTTGATAAAATAAAAATATCTGAATTCTTTACATTTGACCATACTTTAAAGAACTTTGCTTTGAGATTTTTGTAGTCTTTTCCCCTCTCCTTATGAATTATTCTAAAGTGTCTGTGATTTGTGATAATGTAATGTGTAAATCTACTGGATCAGGTATAATAAACTGCAATACTATACACTGAAGACAGTTCAGTGAGTGAATTCTCATCAGCCCCTCTCCAAGATGAGGAATTCCTCAGGTGCCATCTGTGCTGAGTAATCACCTGATGCACAGAAAAAATAAGGGGCTAGTTTCAACCCACTTTTTAAAATGTTAGTAAAGCTTAATTTCTTTCTCATTGGTAAATTTCAGGTGAAACTTTAAAACTTTTCTTTATGTTTCACAATCCCAGAGACTGATTTCACAGATCTACATGCAATGCACTCTCAAAATAATGAGCATCTATGAAGTGCCAGGTACTTTACATATATTTTTCTTTAATCTTCTCAGTAATCTATATGGCATTATTATCTTTATTTTGTAGATGAGAAAGTTGAAATCTAAAAGTTAAGTAACATTCAAAATTACACAACACAGTGCCTCAGAGCAGCAAACCCCCTCACCCCCTTTTGTCTGCACTTTCCCACAGTATCTTCCTCTAGTAACTGATTTGACTAGCTTCTTCATGAAAGTGATCTCAACAGATCAGCTTCTTTTCCACATATTTGTGTAATCAGTCACATTTCGAAAGTATTAACAACTCACTTCTGGAACTTTTACATGTATTCACCATATGAAAACCAGAAGCAAAATATGTGTCTTTCATGGTTATTAGAAACTTCCTATCATACTAGGCATGAATTATGTCCATTGGCATTGTACATAAAATTGAGGTCTCTGGGCCTTCTGGGTTCTTTGTCAGGTAGAACTTTAAAAGGACTTTCGGGTCAGATTCCTAACCTTCTCTCTCAGTAGCTCTCTCATTTTACTACTTTGACTACAGGACTATGACAGCTTCTCATCACTCTATGTGTAGCGGCCATACCTTTGTCTAATATGCCTAAAATGCACATAACTTAGATATGACATTAATAACATATTCATAATTGAATCATATTTTAAATAGATCATGAACCTCTTTATTTATGAATCTTATAGGGTATCTCTGTACCAAATGAAGACTACTATGTGATATAAGTAACCATTCCTTAAGCTGACACTTCCTGGTTTAGTAGTCTGGAATTTTTTTTTTTTTTTTGAGATTTTATTAAAGCAAGATGAACCCTCATTGATGAAACATTTATTTTTGCTGCACTTACATGAATGTGACTCATAAGATTTTAAAGTGATAAATCAGTTCCCTGTGTTTCTCTACATATGCATAACCGCTAAATTGCAACAGGCACAATTAGGCTTGAGACTTCTTAGCCCAATGAAACCCATTGGTTCTTACAAAGAATAATATTTATGCAGGGTGGACTTAGTCCCCAGGAAACAAAGAAACACTGCACCATCAGCTATAAGAATCTTCTGATTCCATATTATATAAGAAGGATTTTTGCCTTTTAATCTGACTAAGTACTTTTTAGGAGGACAGGCATTTCCTCCAGGGGTCCAGGTGGTTGGGTTATGGGAAAAAAATGCATCCTCTTCTTCATCAGAAAACTCTTCTTTTGGGCCGGCCCGGTGGCGCACTGCTACAGTGTGCCACCTGGCCAGCCCAGAAAACTCTTCTTTTGGAGACCCATCTTTTTGGACATACAGCCAATGGGTTGACTCTGGTTAGAATCCTCATCTTGTAGTCTAAATATTTGATTTTTATTTCCAACTCTGACATTTACCTATTCTATAATTTCTATAAGCCACTCAATCCATTTAGATGGGAATTTTCATCATGAAAATGTTTACAGATCAGAAAACATCATGTCTAAATTGAGTGTTATTGTATCTCCAATGTCTATCAGATGCATTTAGGAGATGCTCAATTAATATTTTATTGAACGAATGAATGAATTCCCACTAAATCATATGCCAAACATCATTGGCTATATTGTAAAGATTCAGGTGTTAAGTTTATTGCAATGATGAGTTCCCCCTTGTTTCTGAGATTAGAGTTCATGGGCCCCAAGTCACTTCGTTCTGTCCATGGCAAAGTGTTACATCAGCTAATATGAACCTTTGATTTTGCTTTCCATTTTATGGTTATTTCCAATAAAGAGGCCTTCTAAGAGAATATAGTTTTGCTATGAATTTATAGGTGTTTTCATAGTTAGAAAAGAAGAAATAAGAGTACTAATTTCTCAGGCTTTTCTAAAATTTCTTTGCATAGTGCATATAATCATGACATAGGAGATTTCATTAACACATGTTTTGGGACTCCATACCCAGTGATAAAAGTCTGTACTTTTAGAGCAAGCTAGCTTGGAAAATAAAATCCCTTCTGTCATCTTCATCATCTGCTTTGATCTTCTTTAATTATTTGTTTTACTCCCTGAAAAAAACTTATCAATATTTTCACTTATGCCTCATATAACAAATAAATCATGATATAAAATCTGAAGCTTTACTAGGGTTGATATGCATGCATATGTGAAAATAAGTAAACTAGGAAAATAACTAATTCATGAACCATCAAGTAATTCATTTATTCACAATTACTTATTGCCTTATCTTCAAGGCATTGAGAATATAGGAGTGAACAAGATACAGTGCCTGGACATTGACATTTGAAGTAAATGAAAAACTCACATTTTGGCAGGAAGACAGGGAATAAAAAGATAAACTAAAAATATATTCAGAATTTAACATTGGAGAGTGACAAGAGCTATGAAGACAAAGCAGAGTCAGGGGATAACGAGTAATTTTTTAAATATATTATTTTATTTTAACATTTACCTGTACATATTTGAGGGGTACAGTGTGTTGTTTCAATATGTGCACATACTGCACAATGATTCACTTACGGTAGAGAGCCTAGTTCTATACCTGCTAGTCCACCACTTTTCCTCTCCCATCTCCCTGCCCGCCCCCCCATTTCTGGTAACCATTATTTAATGTCTACTTCTACGAGAACCACTTTTTTTTTTAGATTCTATATACGAGCGATATCATGTGGTATTTGTCTTTCTGTGCCTGACTTACTTCGCTTAACATAATGGTTCCCAGTTTCATCCATGTTGCTGCAAATAAAAGGATATAATTTTTTTATAGCTGAGTAATGTTCTATTATGTATACATACGACAGGCTTTTTTTTATCCATTTATCCACTGATGGAGATTTAGGTTGATTCCATCTCTTGGCTATTGTGAATAGTGTTGTGATGAACACGGGAGTGCAGGTGTCTTTTGCATATATTGACTTCATTTCCTTTGGGTATATTCCCAGTAGTGAGATAGCTGGGTTGTAGGGCAGATCTATTTTTAGTTCTCTGTGGAACCTCTATGCTGTTTTCCACAGTGGCTGTACCAATTTACACTCCCACCAGCAAAGTGGGCGAGTTCCTTTCTCTCTGGATCCTGATAGCAAGTAATTGCAGGTACTATTATTATAGAGGAACGGTTAAAGAAGGCTTCTTTGGAAGGGTCACTGGAGCTCATATCTGAATGTGGAAGCCATGCAAATAGCTGAGGGAAAAGCATTGCAGGCAGAGGGAACAGCAAGTACAAAGGCTCAAAGACACATGCTTGACTTGTTGGGGGCTGACAAGGAGGCTAGAGAACAGTGAGAAATGATGAGAATGAGAGGAAACAGGTCCATAAAGTAGTCAGAGATGATATCATACGGGGTCTTTTTGGTCATGATAACAGATTTAAATTTCATTTTAAATGTGATGGGAAGTCATGTTAAAATCAAAAGCAGGGAGTCGACATTATTTAGTTTACTTTTTAAGGTTGGTGGTTGCTGTGTCAGGAATAGACCAGAGGGAGAGTAACGTGTTGCAAGGGCAGGGATTCTTATTAGGAGGCTGTGTGCTTGTATCCAAGCAAGATTATAACAGTGGCCTGGACTAAAGTGGGTGCTCTGGAGGAGATGAAAAAATGGTCAGATCCTATACATATACTTAAAGGTAGAGCCAGCAGGATTTGCTGATGGCTGGAACATAGAGTATGAAAGAAGAGTCACAAATGTGTAGTCAAAACCCTCAGATTTTGTCCTCAGCAAGTGGGTGTCATTGCTGAGGTGAAGAACAGTGAGGAAGAAGCAAGTATGGAGGAGAAAATAAAGAGTTCTGTTTCAAGCATCTTAAGTCTGAGATCCTGACTAACATCCCAATTGGGCTGTGGTGGGCAATTCCATATACAAGTCTGCATTTCAGGAAAGAGATGCAGGTGGGTATTTCAGTTTGGGATCCATCAACAGAGATGGTATTTGAGGTCATGGGACAGTCTGAGTGTGGCTAGACAGGAGAAGCAGTCTCAAGACTGCACCCTGGGGCCTGCAGCATTCCAAAGCTGGGGAAGAGGATGAACCAGCAAATGAGGAGGAAAACCAGGAGAGTGTGTGATGCCAGCAGCCACCTGAATAAATAAAGGAGGGATTGACTGACACAGCTGAATGCTTTTGGGAGTTTGAATAAGATGAGGATTAATAAATGGTCACTGGATTTGGAGGTTGTTGGCAACCTTGAAAAGAATGGGCTCAGTGGAGTGTTGGAAATGAAAATTACAGATTTAAGAAAGAGTGAGTGGTTAGGAAGTGAAGACAGTGCCTTTAGACAACTCTTTTGAGATTGGCTGTAAAGGTGGACAGAGAAATGGGACAGAAACTGGAGGAAGATATATGGCCAAAAGAGGAGTTTTTTAAAATGGAAAATATTACAGCATGTTTGTGTGCTGACGAGTATGATCCAGGAGAGATGAGCAGATTAGTGATGCAGAAGAGAAAAGAGGTGTTTACAGGCATAACGTAAAGAAGGGACAGAGTTGAGAATAGAAGTGAGCAGTTGGCCTTCCACTTACCAACAGGAGGGTGGTTGGAAAACACGGGTTCCGATGCAAGAGGGTTGGTAAATTTAGGTAAAAGAGGAAAGACAATCTCTTCGCATTGACTCTTTTCTCAGTGAGATAAGAAGCAAGGTCATTAGCTGAGAGTGAGGGGGTTAGAGGCATTTTGATAAGTTGAAAAGGGAGCAGAAGGTGGAAATGGGCAGGGCTGAGGGCCAACTTCAGATTAATGGGCGTGAGTTTAAATTGTCATGGTCATGCTCTGCTGCTGCTCTGGCAACATCCACTTGCTTAGGTAGAAGCTCAGGTTAGGCAGAGAATTCGATATAATTTGGGGAGTTTAAGTGCCAATGAATAATACTCACCTTACTCTCCTGTGTATGGAACCAACTGTAAGATACAAAAAACAACCTTTATTATTATAAAACAGATAGGGGAATGTAGCTTTAGGTATTCAGACAAGTAGGTTGGAAAATTTGTCACTCCAGACTGATTTTGTTGCTGGCAGGCCCCTTCCCTCATGCGGGACAGGCCAGAATGCACCCCTCTCCTCAGGCACGAGGATTTGAAGTGAGGAGAGAGGAAGGTCTGAGCCAGGCACACCGCCCGCATGGGATGACTTATTCCACCTCCAGCAGGGTGCGAGAGTGAGGGGCAGGGAAAGAGGCTAGCTCAGGGGTCTTCAACACAGCCGCACATTGGAATCACTTGTTGATTGTTAAAATAAACTAATGCCTGGGTAACACTTTCAGAGATTCTGATTAACTGGTTTGGGCTGCTATCTGGGCATCTGGATTTTTGAAAGTCTTCCTAGGTGGTTTTAATATGAAGTCAAGGTTTTCCCCTAACAATAAACATGGCTGGAATTTGCCAAACAAAGGGGCAAAGGAGTCAAGAATGCTTTTTAAAATGTCATTATATTTGTGCACCATAGAATTTAAAGGGGCAAGTGAGGACACGAGAGGATTGTTGGGATAGTTAAGGACAGTGGGGTCAGTGGATTGCTGAGTTGTTGGAGTTGACCCTATCTGTAAAAGAAGGGAGCTAGAAGAAGAGACAGATATCAGAGAGTCACATGTTTGAATTGCAGTGCTGACCAAGAAGCTGTCAAAATGGCAGGTTCTAGGATTTGACCAATCATGGGAGTAGGTGACTGCGGCTGGGTATAGAACAAGTTCATTGGAGAGAAGGATGTCATGGGCAAGAGAGAGCAGTGTGCTGGATGAATCTCCACGTGGATATTGAAATCACCAAGAATGATGACAAGTGCCATGGTGGCCACCACAACCTGGGGTCCAGGAGAGAGGTAAGACATGCAGGTCCACAGCTCCCCAGGGGCCGTGAGATTCACCAGGATCCGGGGGAATGATTGTCTATTTTGGTACTGCTTTCTTTTTCTTTTACCAGATAGCCAACTCCATCTGCAGTAGATGTGAGAGAAAGCAAGAGAGAAAACAGACAGACATGAACCAAAATGTTATCGTTAGGTATTGAGATAGAGAGGAAACTTACAACTATTTTCCAGAAGTAACTGAATCCACATTTTCCGTTGGTAAAATGAAGGAATGTGATAAAGTGTTAACAGGCCACAGGCATAAACCTTAAGAAAGTTCTGTTTTTTCTTTTCTCCTCTTTGGCACATTTTGTGGGTGGACAAATATGGAGTGAAAATATGGACCTGCTTGGTCTTTCACTGACCTCGAGAAGTCCAGTTTGATCGGTTCTATGCTTACTCTGCTTTTACTGTTGATACATAACTATACAGGCATCACTCACTTGTCATTTGTTTATTCTGCTAATTCCTCACCTCAGGACATCCCTCCTCACCACTTTCCATCTTTCCCTGCCTTTTTGCAATCTTCCAATTTGCTATGCAGCAATAATTTCCCTTCACACTGCTCCTGTCAATTGCAGTGCCAGATGGCTTCGGTTCTGCATCCCTTCACCCAGCCCCCCTCGAGAACAGCTGCCATTGTTATTGCTGTGAACACATCGCAGCTTTGAACCCATAGTGGAGACCCAAACTTGATGCTCAGCATCAGGAGGGGCTCGTGCTAATGCAAGAAACCATGAAAACAGCACACACTTTTCCTTGCTGCTGTTCAGCAAAAGCCCTTAGAAAAGAAGACTCTTTAGCATTTTTCCAATCATCTGTGTATCGAAATCTCATTGTGGAGTTTAATAACTTTACCACCTGACTCAGCTTCCCAGCCATGAAGTTCTCTTTGTGCCTCAAACTCAATTAGAACCCCACATTTCTCAGCCTGAAAACAGAGGTGAAAAAACAACTACCGTATGTATGTGAGCCCGTCTCTTCAGAAATCCAACACATTCTCTTATCCACATCCACGTATTTTTATTTCAACATTATCAGCTAACAAGAAAAAATACAATTTGGTAGCTATTCAGACAATGTTCCCCTTTAGTCAACCTTTGAAGAAAGGGAAAGAATTCCTACTCATTTTTGATGGTGAGATATACGACATTCAGCCCAACGTTATTGTGACACTACCTAAAAAGATCATATTTTTGAGTTTTCTGGGATGGCAGGTCAGTTCCTGAGCCTAAAACCCCCCCAGAAAAGAATCCTGATTCGAATTCTGTGTAGACCAATATGCATTTCAAAGACACTGCCCATGTAGTCAGTGGGTTAGGGTTTTTGTGTTGTTTTCTTTTTCTTTCTTTTTTGGGGGCTGGGGGAGGGAGAGGGGCTCTCTTTCATGTTAATCTAATTGTGCATAACCCAGGCACATTTTGCCACATAGGGAAACTCTCTCTTTAGTGTCCCTTCCCTACCATGCACTCTGGCCTCCTTTCATTCCTCTCCCTCTGATGTCACAATGCTCCCCCAGCGCACATTTCAGGGAGATTCCCAGGATGGTGATGTATTCTGCTCTGCTGCTGAGGAATTTACTATCCCCTTACTTGGCAGCAAATGAAAGTGGGTATTAATTTCTCAGAGTGCTGGTAGAAACACGAGAGAGAGCCCACAAGAATGATACCCACCTAAATCTGTATGTAGTGCACAGCATGCCGCCGGTTCAAAAGAGGGAGAGAAAAGAAAATGAAAAAGAGAGAAAAGATTCTCCCAACTTGACTTCTCTGCATCTTGTGTCGTTAGGTTTTGGAGAGAGATGCAAGAGGTTTGGGCCCTGAACAGAGCTAAATTATGCAGCTGCAGGGATGCCAGGCTGTCCAGAATAGGATGCTTCGTTTAGATTTTCCACAATGCTATTGAAGTGCTTATTTTCCTCCTGAAGAGACACAAACAGATGCAAACTTCTGTAAACACTTTAGAAATGAATTCAGTGAGTTTGGCCTCTCAGCAGTGCTCAATAGCTGACAGAAAAATGTCTAATTAGTGCAAGTGGAAATAATAGGGCCACTTGGATTCCTTCCATCCTCCTCCAAGTCTACTTTTCCAAGGAACTCAAAGGCCCTTTTGTCTGGCAGGTCACCCTCTCTCAGGCTTTTGTGCTCCAATCTATTAAGAGTAGAAGGGGGAAAAATAGATTAGGCAATGTTCACCGCTCAAATATATGGCGTGTTCATGCGGGATGCAGAATGGGGTGTTTGCAGCATCAGTTTACAGGTGCTCGGGGAGGGATTCCTCCATTGGCGACAACCAAAAGCAACTCACACGTGCGTGCTGAGAAAGCTGCCTTTCAGGAACCAGCTTTCCTTCACCAAGTGCCATAGAGCCTGTTCATTTTCCTTCCTCTTTCTCAGCTTCCAGTAACATCATGCCTCAGGGCTGGCAGAGAGAAGAAAGAGATTAAAAGAAATCAGAGGTTTAGCCATTCTCGGAGATAAGCCTTGTAGATGTATATGCATGACCCATTATTTCTGTTTTGTTCTATTGAAAATTCCACTGAAACTTATTTTGGGAGCCTGTCTTTGCCTGTTGTTGATATTTTGTCACACAAGAGAGTGGGAATGAGTGTCTGACTTCTTTTTCCTGTTTTTTTCATAGTGATCCATGTCATTTATTAAGTACCCACAATCTGCCAAGCTCAGCTGAGCATTTGATTCGCATTTCTTCTAATCCTGAAACAGCACTAAAAATAGATATTATCCACATTTCACAGATGAGAACACTGAGACTAGAGAGGTTAAGTAACTGTCCATGGCAAGTAAATAGTGAAGCTATGAAACAAACCCAGATACCTATAGTTTCATCTCAGGGATTGTATTTTTTATCTCTAGAAATTTGATCTGGATCATTTTTTATATATCCCATGTCTCTACTTCATGCAGGATACCTAACTTTTACTCTATCTTCTTGAAATATAAAATACAGTTATAGTAACTGTCATTTGGGGGTCAATTTCTATTGATTTATTTTTCTGTGCAATATTTAATGCCTGATAATTTTTGACTGTATGTCAGATATTGAAATTTCCACCTTGTTGGATGGTAGTTATTTTGTGTGCCCATAAATATTCTTGAGCTTTGTCCTGAGACTCAGTCAAGTTAGAAAATAGTTTGATCCTTTTGAAGCTTGCTTTTAAACTTTCAGAGTTGGACAGGTAGTCTTACTCTAAGGCGAATTTTGTCATGATACTGAAGCTACCCTTTAGGATACTCTACTCCATGCCCTGGGAATGACAAGATTTTCTGCTCTGGCTGGTGAAAGCACAAGCTGTTTAGGACCTGAGGATTGTTTCCTCTGCTCCTTTCAGGGGACTCTTTTCTCAGCCTTGGGTGGCTTCTTTCCATGAATGAGCTGATCAGTATTCTGCTGAAGACTAAGAGGGAACCCTCTGCAGATCTCCGAAAGTCTTGCTTTGTGTAGCTCTTTCCTTCTGGCACTCTGCCCTGTGAACTCTGGCCACCACGGTCTCCCCAGACTCCATGAAGCTCGATCTCAGCTCAGGAAGACCACCTCACAGAGAGTTCCACTGGACTTTCAAAGCTCCTTTGTAGCTCAGAGTGAAGGGTGTCCAAGTGAAGTGATCCAAGCTAATCATCAGATCATTAGCTCTCATAACACCAACTTTTACTAGAGAATTTCAAAGCATTAAAATAAAAAACCATCTTCTGGGGAGTTTTCTTTCCTTTGTCTTATTTTCGAATACTTAACAAGAACACTCCTTTCACTTGGAATATGTTCTTATTTTTCCTTCGTTGTTGTTTTTTTCCTAGACTTTTCTCATCATAATGAAGGATATGGGGTCCCTAAAGTCACTGGACTAAATAGTAAATTCAGCCTAGCTTCAAAGACTCAGCTTCCTATGCCCACATTAGGCACTGCCCCAAATTACCTTCATCCAATCACAGGGGGAGAGCAGAAGACAAACTGACACTAAAGAAACTTGTGTTCCTCAAGTGTTGGCAAAGATGTTGTGAAAATGGAACCCTGTGCCCTGTTGGTGGGATGGCAAAAAGGTGCAACCTCTGTGGAAAACAGTATGGAGGTTCCTCAAAATATTAAAAATAAAACTCCCTTATGATCCAAAAATCCCATCTCTGGGCATGTATCCAAAAGAACTGAAAGCAGGGTCTTAAAGAGATATTTGCACACCTATGTTTATGGCAGCATTAGTCACAATAACCAAGAGGTTGAAGCAATCCAAATGTCCATTGATAAATAAATGGATAAGCAAACTGTGGTATATACACACAGTGAAATATAATTTGACCTTAAAATAAAGGAAATTCTATTTGCTGCAATATGGATGAACCTTGATGTCTTATGCTAAGTGAAGCAAGCCAGTCACAAAAAGACCGATACTGTATGATTCCACTTATATGAGGTATCTAAAGCAGTCAAATTCATACAAACAGAAAGTAGAATGATGGTTACCAGGAGCGGGGGAGAGGGGAGAAAAGACAGTTGTTGTTTAATGGGTATAGAGTTGCAGATGTGCAAGATAAAAAAAAAGTTCTGGAGATCTGTTTCACAACAATGTGAATATTCTTAACACTATTGAAACATACACTCAACAGTGATTAAGATGGTAAATTCTATGTTATGTGTTAGAGAGAGAGAGAAAAGTAGACAGACAGACTTTAATTCCTTCCTAGCTCTGACCCTTTTGATTTTGTAACTTTGGAAAGTCACCTAATCTCTCAGCCTCTGTTTCCTTTTCTTATTTAGATTTTAGATTTACTATAAAATTTAAATGAGATAATGTGTATGAACATTTTTCTTTTCATTTTATTTTATTTTATTTTATTTTGTCAATATACAATGTGGTTGATTATTGTGGCCCATTACTGAAACCTCCCTCCCTACTCCCTCTCCCCCCTCCCTCCCAACAATATCCTTTCTGTTTGCTTGTGTATCAACTTCAAGGAATTGCAATTATTATGTCTTCTACCTGCCCACCCCCCGGTTTGTGTGTGTGTGTGTGTGTATTTATTTATTTATCTTTAGCTCCCACAAATAAGTGAGAACATGTGATATTTCTCTNTGGTTTGTAGTTCTCATTATAGAGATTTTCACATCCTTGGTTAACTCAATTCCTAAGTATTGACTTTAATTCCTGCCTAGCTCTAAACCTTTTGATTTTGTAACTTTGGAAAGTCACTTAATCTCTCAACCTCTGTTTCCTTTTCTTATTTAGATTTTACACTTACTATAAAATTTAAATGAGATAATGTGTATGAACATTTTTCATAAACTTGATGGTGCTACAAAGATGGGAACCATTATTATCAGTGAGGAAAGGGTGGGGAATCTCTTCTGGAGAATAGCCTACCTCTGAACACTGCATCCCAAGTGGTTACCACAGCTACCCTGAACCCGAAGTGGGATACCAATGAGAAGGGAGGGCAGACTAAACACCAAGCATGTACAGAAGTACAACATCAGAGATAGGGCACTCACTGGCTTGCTGAGTACCCTCCAAGGGACATATCCAGGAGCAGGGTGACAGGAATAGAATTGTTCTTTCTAAGCAAAAGTGGAAGGAAGGCTGGCAGTGGCAGAAACTGCAAGTTCTGCAGATAGGAGCTGAAGTTGCAAACCAAGGGTCTGTATTTATGTGTCTCTAGCACAGGAAGGACTCTCGCTCAGAATCGGGCATACACAAAGACATCAATTTGCTTTTCCATCTTTGAATTTACATGTTATGAATATCAAATGACTGAATTGTCCTCATTTTGAAACTAGTGTTTTTCAGATTGATGGTTTATATGACCAATCTCAATAGAAGTTTCAAGCATTCAATTTTAGTTAGGTTTTTTTTTTTTTGGTTGGATGGAACAGAAGCTCAATTATAATGAAGATATATGTGGAACAATAAAGGAGACATGTGACTCCAAGATTGGCACTCATGAAAAGGTGGATTTGGTGTCAGTCATCATCCTCACTTCTTCCCTCATGTTGTCCATAAACGTGGCTAAGCTACCCTGCACTTTCTACTTCTTTCTATCCTGCAGCAACAGGCAAGTTCCTTCTACATTTCCTAGTTCAGATTGAGTTCATTTTTTAAAGCCAGTCCAGAGAGTCAGGGGACCAGGTATCAGAAGGCTACTCTTGGGTTAGTCTTGATCTGGTGGTGGAGTGGGGAGAAGGGTGTCAAGGCCAAGTAGCAAAACACATGGCTGCTTCAAAGATGGGGGCTGTGGGCAGAGCAGTTTCCCTTAAAAGGGTTATGGTGTGCCTGAGAAAAGCAATGGTTAATGCCAAGGTGCTTGCGAGAATCCAATAAGTAATATCTCTCTTTCTTTCCTGGATTCTGAGCAAATTTAGAAATAAAAGAGTTAGGCAATCAAGAGATTAAATATTATCTTTAATTCTGATAAAGGCTAAGTTGGAAGATACAGCTTCAAATGAGAGCATAGAGGATCTGCTAGCTGAACCCCAGAATCATGTAGACTTCCCCATTCAGTCACAGGAATTACTGGGCTAAAGAGAACACCCCATATAGGGTAGCTTACTTGATGAGACTTAAGATATAGAAGAGCAGAGAAGAATCCCTGTTTCCTTAGACAGCTTGTTCCCAAGAGAAAAAGGGGAGGAGTGAAGCCATGCATGCCCAGTTTGTTCTTCCCAAATTTACCAATGAGATTAGTCACTCCACCTCCTGCAGAGCAGAGTGAGGAAAGGAATAGAAGGGGGCCAGGTGTGCTCCAGTAATGGAGCTCCCTTCACATGGAAGGAAACATCAAGAGGAGAGAAGAGATATTCCCCCCTAACAGTCGGCATCTCTGCCACAATGAGAACAATGATTGGCTTAGTACAAAAAAAAAAAAAAAAAAAAAAGGGGGGCGGCCCCGGGGGCGCCCTGCTACAGTGCGCCGCTTGGGAAGCGCAGCAGTGCTCCCGCCGAGGGTTCAGATCCCACATACAGACCGGTTCCCGCTCACTGGCTGAGCGAGGTGCAGGGAGCAACACCGAGGGTTGCGATCCCGTTGCCGGTCCCGGGCCGGGACGGGGGCGACACTGAGGGTTGCGATCCGTTGCCGGTCATGAAAAAAGACAAAAAGGAAAAAAAAAAAAAAAAGGGGGGCGGCCCCGGGGGCGCCCTGCTACAGTGCGCCGCTTGGGAAGCGCAGCAGTGCTCCCGCCGAGGGTTCAGATCCCACATACAGACCGGTTCCCGCTCACTGGCTGAGCGAGGTGCAGGGAGCAACACCGAGGGTTGCGATCCCGTTGCCGGTCCCGGGCCGGGACGGGGGCGACACTGAGGGTTGCGATCCGTTGCCGGTCATGAAAAAAGACAAAAAGGAAAAAAAAAAAAAAAAGAAAAATACAAGTGAAAATTATCATTTTCCATACTTAATAAACACACTGATGGTTTAAAAGTCTTAACATGTTAAGAAATTATCACTTTGAAAAGACGATTGTCCTGGTTATTGGTAGGCATTACTTGATTCACGAAAGCCTGTAAATATAAATGTTATGTTCTACATGCAGTGCTATAGATCATCAAACGAAAAAAAAAAAAGGAAAAATATAAGCCAGACATCAAATCATGTGAATAAATGCCATAGATAGAATCCTGAAATGGGCCAGACATAAAAGTTTAGACCAGTTTTCTTAGAGATATGCAAGTGTTAAACTAAAACTCTAAAAGAGTTATTTTGAAAAGCAGAGACTACGCTCTCCCAGTGGGAATACATCCTCTCTTTTTATCCATTTTTTAAATTAAACCTTGCTCAGACCAGCAAGTGCAACAGCACGGATTGTGTTTGTGGTATTCACTAACATAACTGTGAGTATCAGATCATTGATGTCCAACTCCTCCAGCTTTCCTAATACAGAGTCAGTATCACAAGGGGTGTGAGCGTGTGGGGTCTGCACCTGGACCTTCTGTGCTCTTAGTCAGAGGTCATGAGACCTTGAGCATGTTACTTAACCTCTCTCAGTCTCTAGTTTCCCATCTGTAAAGTGGGGACAGTAATAGAAATTACCACTTAGGACTGCTGTGAGGGTTGAGTGAATTGATGCATATAAAGCACTTAGCACTGTGCCTGGCACCTAGTTTTGCCCAATAAGTGTTAGTACTTTTGATTATTTGGTGAAGAAAGCAGCAATGCTTTTTGTAGTAAGAAAAACGGGCAATGCTTACAACACTTTCTAAGCTTCATATGTGAGCAAACATGCCCAGAAAACACTCAGCTAAGTTCAGTTTAGCATATGGAGAAAACACTATTGGGTGATAAACTCACTTATGCTACTGGCTGCATGAGCATCAAATCAAAGGCCTTCAGTATAACACCCTAACAGACCAAAAGATGATGATGCCTTTTTATAAAAATTTGCTCATTTATTTCTACCTCTCACTCTTTGTGTTATACTTTCATTTTATGCCTGTTTTCTACTTTTTCATATTTTATTCATTAACTAAACATTGATAATATAAATCAAATTTAAAATGTTACCTTGGGCCGGCCCGGTGGCGCACTGCTACAGTGCGCTGCTTGGGAGCGCAGTGGTGCTCCCGCCAAGGGTTCGGATCCCACATACAGACCAGTTCCCGCTCACTGGCTGAGCGAGGTGTGCGAGCAACACCGAGGGTTGTGATCCCGTTGCCGGTCTCGGTCCGGTACAGGCGCGACACTGAGGGTTGCGATCCGCTGCCGGACATGAAAAAAAAGACAAAAAGGAAAAAAAAAATGTTACCTAAAATTTCATATTTCTTCTTAATTAAAATGTGCGTAATAAATGAAGCAGAGTGTTATGAACAGATGTGGAAAGTTCTCCTAGATGTAATGATGGCTGAAAGAAGAAAGCAGCAGAACAATACGTCTAGTGTGATCTCGTTTATTTAAAAAAGAGAGAGAGAGAGGAGGAAGGGAGGGAGAAGGCAAGACAAGAAACCAATTCATTTCTATTGATAAAACAGAGAAACTGTGGGACACTTTTGTTAACCTATATACTTTTATATTGTTTGAATTTTTAAACAACAGGAAATATGCATTTATCACCTGTACAATTTTAGAAATGTAATGGTAAAAATGTAATGGAGGAAATATTAGAAATGTAATATTTGGAAATATAGAAGAAAATATTATTTTATCTCACAATTGAGTTGGACCTTTCCTTATTGATTTTCTTTTGGTTCAGTCGCCTAATACAGTATTATTCATATTGTAAAGCACGTTTCCCCTCCTAGCTATAGGTTTTGCTGATGCTTTAATGAAAATGTCTAGAAGACTAGGCTTGGGCCTAAGCCCGCCTCCTCTTTCTGCCAGGCTGTATTTCTGTCTGGTTCGTTATGTCCCCGGCCTGTTCCTGCAGGCGTCCCTTCGAGCCTCCATCCTCGCTCAGGACTGTGCTGTCGCCGCGGCTATTGTGTTCTTGATGGACCGATTCCTGTATGGACTCGACGTCTCTGGAGAACTCCTGCAGGTCGCCAAAGGTCTCCACAAGTTGCAGCCAGCAACGCCAGTTGCCCCGCAGGTGGTTATTCGCCAAGCCCGAGTCTCGGTCAACTCAGGTAGGCTCCCCCCCGCGGGCCTCCGTGCCTGGCCGCGTGTCGCGCGCTCCTGGGCTCCGCGTCCCTCGGGTGCCACCCCCGCCCCGCCCCGCGCCCTTCCACCCGCTCTGCCAGCACAAAGGCCCTGGCATAAAGGGTTTCAGAGCGAAAAGCAGTAGAGAAAATTGTGAAAGGGTGTGGAAAATACTAATTGGAGCTTTTGTCTTCTAACAAATCTGTCCCGCTGCTTTCAAACAGGGGTATCTGAATCGCTATCCTTCTGACCAAGAGCCTTTAAAAAGCAGATTAGAATTCTACTATTTTCTCTTGGCTCTCCTGTCTCCTGTCTGTAGGGCCACTTGACTAAGCCAACAATAGAGCTGAC
This sequence comes from Galeopterus variegatus, assembly GCF_000696425.1. Classification (NCBI taxonomy): domain Eukaryota; kingdom Metazoa; phylum Chordata; class Mammalia; order Dermoptera; family Cynocephalidae; genus Galeopterus; species Galeopterus variegatus. The sequence continues at coordinate 2,210,213 of NW_007726113.1, read as the reverse complement.
AAACCCACTGAAGTAATTTGAGGGGTTTTTTTCATCATTCAGAACACCGGTACAGTACCTGATTAGGTCTTAAAGTATCTTTTTTTCCCCCTGTCACTTTGAATGAAATGGAAAATGAGGCTGACATTCTAACTTAAGATGTAGTGTGGACGGGGGTGGACGGAGGGGAGCTGTTACGTATTCCAGTAAAGTTCACGTACATAGAATTCTTGAATTATTTAAATTGCCATTAGATTTAGAAATGTGTAGCCAGCTATTCTCATTTCCAAGAGTGAAAGACTAAAGGATGAAAACAGAAGGTAAGTTGCCCCTCCTAGAAAGTGGACTGCCTTCTTTTTTGATTGATTTTAGCTATTGCTATCATTTTAATAACTCTTTAAAATCTCTTTTCATAACTTCCTTTGAAAAGGAATTGTATTAACTACTCTAAATGGAACAATTGCTGGATGCAGAGAGGGAAAGATAAAAGGACATGGAAGAAATGGGCTTGTGGAGGTTAACTTTTCAAAAGCCCAAGTTCACTCACTTTCAAGTTCTTACAATTGCGTATGAATTGTGCCCATGTCTTATTATTTACTTTTCTAGAGTAAATGCAGGGACAGAGTTGAATTTAGGAAAAATTTCTTCTTCCAAATGACCCTGATAGTATTGATGATGTTTGGGGCCTGACTGAAGCCTGACAACTAATGTCCTTCTGATGGTGTCAGATGGCGAGCACAGTGAGCACAGCATTCTGTGTGGAACAGCAGGCTGAGAGCTGGTGGGGAAGAACTTGGAACAGAGTTAATGTAGCAAATTTTGTAATATACAGAATTGCAAGGGTGTAGCATGGAAATTGAGGTCCAGAGGTAAGCAGGTATGCTGATAGCTTTGCTTTTACACAGCCAAACTTTTAGGTTTTCTTCTGGTTGTTTTATTTTGTTTTATTTTTCTCTTGTCTCTAACCAAGGTGGTGCAACACTTTTCTCCTGATAATGCCCGACCATTCATGATATCATCATGAATAATGTGCTCCTCTGTTCACACTACCATATGTCTAAGATAAAGGTCCTGAAACAGTTGGGGGTATCTTTTCCTCAAGACACTGCCAGAAGTGCCACAAGAAGAGATAAACACAGCCTCAGAGTCATGTCTTCTATGTGTAAACTGCTCCCAAACATCTCTTGAGCTTCCACCTACAATATGTGTTTCAGAGACTTAGGGCAGCAGTATGTAAGGGATAAGGTAGGATGAGGGTAAGGGAAGAAGGTGCAGTGAAAGGGGGCTCTCAACCCCAGCATTTGGGATTTGATGGAGAAACGAGAGTGATTATATTCTATTATAAGCAGTAAGGAAGAGGAATAAAGGTATTAGGAGCGGACAGCACAGTCTTACTATTACCCTTTTGATCCAGCCTGGTATCCACTCAAACCCCATTCCAAAGGGCTAACATACAACATAGTGGGATGTCAGAAGCAAGAGAAGATTCCCTGGACCTGCTCAACTCACTCTTACCTGAAATTAGGAGACAAAACTTTTCAAACCACATTTAAAGATAAAGGCTCAGACTTCCAATTCCATTAAAATGGAGGATTGAGCAAGTGCAGAATATTCTCCCATTACAAACACATAAATATGGTGAATTAAAGACTTTTTTAAGTGCCTGAAACATAGAAAGTGTTCAAAATCAAAACAGTAGACTACTGCTTATGACACTCATAGCCAAAGCGGTTTACACTTGGATATAGTCCAAAGGGAGAGGACTGTCATTTTAATACCTGTGCAGAAACAAGAGACAGGGCCTTGGTCCCACGTGAAGAGTGAAGTATTTGCATAAAGCTAGATTCTTAAAGCACAGGCTATGAAAGGGGATAGAACCATTCCACCAGCCTGCTGGGAGAACTTGCAAAGAAGCTTGCTCTCTGCCCAAGCTCTGGTGGGGACAGAAAAAAAAAATCCAAAAGAAATAAAAATCCCAAGTCTATGCCACATGTGGATGTGGAGTCTGAATTTACCCTACCCACATGGCAGGGAATCCCCCACCAAATAGTTAAGAAAAAAATAGTTTAAGACTGAAATTTCTAGGGCTCAGGGAAGATCAAGTGCAAAACTATGCTGTAAAGAAATATCCACACCTCAGGGGCAGGAGAATCTCACAAAAAACATTCTTGGCAGAAGATGGCCTTACATTAAAATTTGTAAGCGACAAAAGGAAATGAAACCTGTGAGAGAGCAATGGCATATACAACAAGAGGGAAAATGGCACTGAAAACAAAACACAAACATAGAACAGCCTGATAGACACATATGGTTTTAAAAAAAGAAAAGTACATTTAACAGAACAGAACACAATAGGAAAAGAAAATGAGTTTACTAATTTGAAAAAGAACTAAATAGAACTTTCAGAAATCAAAAAATATAGCCATTGAAATTACAAATCAATGTGGTTGTCAGGAAGTTATAGTAATTGATGGGGAATTGCCCACCAAACAGGCAGAGCATACAAGTTCTTCTTCTGTAAATACAAGAACAAGAATTTAACCACATAACAATGGCTGGAGAGAGCAGGAAACCCTGCGGCTCTCTGTTAGAGGGACAGGCTTCTGGTGTTTCAAGTGCTGATAAAGCATCCAACTGCCACACAAAGTACTTCACTGGGGTAAACGCAATAAAACAAATATCATAAATATAAAATTTTAAAATATATAACTAAACACAAGCCCAAAGTGTTTATTATTAGATTTAAAAGTCATAAAATTAGTTGGACAAATGATTATAAAAATTTCCAAATGCTCACTCTCAGTTTTTCACTTAATTTCATCTCAGGCCAGTAACAAAAAGGCACAAGTAGTAGAGTTCCACAGCACTGCATCCAAAACTCCAATGTGTCTGAATCCCCTAGCGATCTTATTAACATGCAGACTCTGATTCAGTAAGTCTGTGGTGTGGCCTGAGAGTATGTGTTTCCAACCAGCACAGACGTGAAGCCGATGCTGCTGTTCTGTGGACCTCACTTGACTAGCAATGGACAATCTAAAGATTCTAACCATGGGCTTGCCTTCCGACCTGGTACAAGTGACTAGTAACAACCTTAAAATCAAGATAAGTTTCCTAGGGCCAGTTTCTCAGGTGTTCAACCCCCCTAACTGACCTACCTGAAATGTATTCCTGCAGTAGGTTTAACAGTGGGAGATAAAATTACAGAACTGGAAATTATATTTTTAAAAAATACTAAGAATGAAGAACAGAGTGTTAAATAGATGAAAATATGAAAGAGAAGCTTAAAAACTCAAATTTTTAAAAAGCACATAAGCGTAATGGGAATTGCAGGAGGACTGACTAGATTCAGAATTGCAGGCAAACTTAAGTCTTTACATTGAAGTATACCTAACCTTGAGCAAAAGTTAAAAAAAAAATTTTGCATGTAGAAATAGTGTGTTAAAACTACAGAAAATCAAGCAATGAGAAGATCTTAGAGGAAACAGAGAGGAAAAAACTGATTATTAACATTGGAAGTGTATTTACACTGAAAAAAACATCTTACCAGTAATAACAGAGTCCAGAAAGCAATAGAATCTACAAAAAAATTGAGAGAAAATAGCTTCCAACTTAGAATTTTATACCCAGCAAAATCATCATTCAAAAGTGAGGACAAAATAGACATTTTTCAGACAAAGACTAAAAATGTTTATTACTCTCAAGACATCTCTCTCTTTCTCTCTCTCTCTCTCTCTCCCTCTCTCTCACATACACACAAATGCACACACACACACAAAAGGATGCATTTTTCTAAGGAGGAAACTGAACCTAGAAAAGTAAAGTGGGGTATTCAAAAAACAATAATTAATAAAGAATTTGGTAAATATGTGGGTTAATCTAAATAAAATTAAAGTGAGAACAAATCACATGGCAATACCACTTATACAATTTATAAGGTGCAAAAATCTTAAAATATTATCAAATTGACCAGAATTGTATTAAATTAATAATATATTACAATAAATGAAGATTTATTCCAGATATATAAGGATAGTTAAATATTTTTAAAATTATTCATACAATTCGCCAAATGCACAGAATAATGAAGAAAAGCTATGTTGACCTAAATTGATTTGAAAAGTAATTAATAAAATTTTCAACCCATTTTGGTTTAAAATACAAACTAGGGATAGAAGTGTAATTAGGAGATAGAAAATACACAGTAATTTGAACAAGGAAGGTTTAATATAAAGAATTGTTAACTGTATCATGGGATTAGAGTTAAGAGATTGGCTAGTAAGAAGAAAAGAAAACTCTAAAGAATAACTTTAAAGACTACAGAACAGCAGATATAAGGAGGAGCCACTATCCCTTAGACTGAGATAGAACACCTAAGAAAGAGCTCCCTCCCCACACCCAGGCAGATCAGGGCTGAGACTGTGACCTTGTTGGAAAAGAAATAACCATGGCTCACTGCATGGAAGAGAAGTCAAAAAGGTTCCAGACATCACTGGACTTCTGGGTACTGAGAGATGCCATCCACAGGGAGATGCTGTGCCTTGGAATTCACCACAAAGCTGCCTTTACAGAGTGCCAAGGGACATTGTTCATGGAACACCATGAACCTATCTGGCAGCACTCCACTATAAACTCACCTGGGTGGCTGCTGCTGGCTGCTGCATTCTGCACACTGAGGGGACAGATGTTACAGAAGTCACCTGCGGTACAGGAATCAGGCAGAGAAAAAGCCGGGAATGCTGCAAGAGCCAGGCATTGAACAAGCTGTGTGTGTTGTGGGAGGCTGGCAAGAGGAGCACACCCAGTCAGGAAGAGAAGCACCTTCCTCATGCGGTGTCCCTCCACATCCCGTCATGACAAAGCTTATCATCATGCTAGCTGGCAAAGAAGTATTTACAAGGTCCATTCCCATTATCACAAAGCAGGTGTTGAAGGGCGGTTTTGGAGCTAGAAGTCAATAAGTTGGTAACTGCACAAGAGGGAACTTTCTTTAACCTGATAAAAGGAAGCAACTGAAAACCTTCAGCAAATTTATAAGGATTCCTTTTAAAGTCAGGTAAAAAATATGCTCCTTATTACCATTTCTATTTGATAGTGACCTGGAAGTTCTCCCAAGCAATAAAAAAAGAAAAAGAAATAAGATTATATGATTTGAAATTAATAAACAAAATTATCATATTTTGTAGACTATATGATTGCCCACACAGAAAACTCCAGGAAATCCACAGATTAATTATTAAAATTAAGAGATTCGGTATGGTTGGTGAATCAAGATTAATGTTTTCAAAATGCCCATTCTTATGTATCAGCAAAACCTAGTCAGAAAATATAACTTTTAGGGAGAGAGAGAGCTTTGATAAAATTTATTTACAAGGATATTTTATTTATTTGTGTGTGTGTGCGTGTGTGTGTTTAAAGTTTTTTTGTTTGGTTTTGTAAGGGCATATTTCTGTTTTTAAATACTTTGGTATGAATGAATGCTATCAGCCCCTAACCCATGATTTCAGATGCTAGTTTTTCTTTTCCTTTTTTTTTTTTGACAAATACATGTCGAAAACCCACTATGTGCCAAGAATTGAATTAGTTATAGTTATAAATATGATCAAAATGTGGTTCATGATTTTCAAGTGGTTCAAGCTGGGAGAGGAGACAAAAAAATAATAAAACAATGAGGTTTTAAAACACAGAGGGAATTAGAAAGGAAAGGAGGGAGGGAGGCAGGAAAGAAGGAAAGGGCACAGCAACTTAAAAAAATTGGGAAGGGAAAGAGAGAAGGTAGGAATATGTGCTGCAAGCTCCCTCCTCTGTTTGAGTACAGAAAGAGACTGTGAGTGAAGAAAATTGTATTATTCGTGGCTGAAAACAGACCCCTACAAAAATATCATGTCGGACAACTAATCTGAAGTGCTGGTAACTGGGAAGCAGCTTAGCATAGGTGAGAGAGAGTTTGGACTGTCATGGCAGGCTGCCTTGGATCACATCTTTTGGTCATGTTACTTAGCTTCTGTATGGGCCATTTCCTCATCTGCAGAATGGAAATAATAGAATACCTACATATAATTTAGAACAGTGTCGAGCACATAGTAAGCACTTAATAATGACAGCTATTATTACTATTACCTTGAGGACAGAGGCTCACCTAGTTCACCATTCAATCTCCAGCTCTTAGCACAGTCTTTGGCACATTTCACATATTTGTTTGGATGAATGACAAATATTTATTGAATATCTGCTATGTTCCAAGCATTGTTAGAAGTACATGGGACAGAGCAGTGAACAAAATGGACAAAATCCTCTACTGTCTTGGAGTTTACATTCTAGTGGGGGGAGATGGGCAATAAATAAATAATTAAAACATACAGGATGTCTTATGGCAATAAATGCCAAGGAGAAAAATAAAGCAGAGAAAGGTTAGGGGCAGAAGGTGCCAGTGTTTTGGTTACCCTTTGCTTCCCAACAAACCACCCCAAAACTTAGTGACCTGAAATGACAATTTAACTGCAGTTCATGTTCTGGCCACAACAGTTCATATCCCTCCCACGTGCAAAATACTCTTACCCCTCCCTCCCAGTCTCATCCCGTGAAGAGGAAAACTCTAGATTCTACTTCTTTTTTTTTTTTTTTTTTTTTTGTTTTTTTTTTTTCCGTGTCCGGCAACGGGATTGCAACCCTCGATGTTG
>NW_007726113.1:2201508-2203172 GCF_000696425.1 Galeopterus variegatus | reverse complement strand
TGAAGAGGAAAACTCTAGATTTTTCTCTTCTTTTTTTTTTTTTTTTTTTTGGTCTTTTTTCCGTGTCCGGCAACGGGATTGCAACCCTCGATGTTGCTTCCGTGCCTCGCTCAGCCAGTGAGCAGGAACCGGTCTGTATGTGGGATCCGAACCCTCGGGCGGGAGCGCCGCCGCGCTTCCCAAGCGGCGCACTTATCCAGTGCGCCACCGGGCCGGCCCTAGATTCTACTTCTTGATGAAGGAATGACAAGATCACATTGCAAAAGAGCATGTGGGATGGAAGATATTGTTGTGGTCTTTTTTGGCAACACAATCTACCACAGCCAGCATGTATGTCTACACGTGCTATTTAAAATGGGGTGGTCAGGGAAGGTCATAGGAGACAGTGACATTTGAGCAAAGACCTGAGAAGAAGGGAGCAAGCCTTGGAGATATTTGGGATAAAAGCATTGCAGACTAAAATAATTGTAAGTACAAATACCCTGATGTGGGAACAAGCCAGGCCAGTTCAAGAGACAAGAAGGAGGCCACTGATGCAGAAGTAGTGAGAGGGAGGGAAAGAATAGTTAGAGATGAGGTCAAAGGAGTCCCAGGTGCCAGATCATTAGGACTTAGAGACACCTGGGAGAAGGGATGGTTAAAAGGATAAATAATTGCATTTCCTACTCATGGAAAACAGCTGTCCACAGATTAGGCCCCTCCTAGGTGGTGGTAACCAAAATAAGTAAAAAGTTTAGAAAGAACCTCTCTCTTTCCTTCCCTCCCCCCAAATTCCTTCCTGATAATTCTATAAATAGTCCTGTTCATGGGCAACTCTATTCCACTTCTTGAGGTACAGCTTTCAAGAGAGGTGACACAGCCCTTTACAAAGGATTGCGTCTTCAAGCCCTGCTGTATGTGAATGAATTAATCATATACGTATATGAATTTAATTGCCATTTCAGATTCAGTACAACTTTCCACCTTACCAAACTCCTGAAAACTTCATCTTTCTTTTTCAATTTTAATTTCAGATGTAGTTATTGATTTTACATTTTAAAATAGAATGTTTCCAAGAGAGATTAAGGTCTCTGTTACAATGCATCAACCTCAGAGCAAAAACTACTTGTAGTGTTTAAAGTTCAGAACTAATTGTGTGGTATTTGATTGCTTCTTTTCAGGGAAACTTTTAAAAGCAGAGTATATCCTGAGCAACCTAATAAGCAACAATGGAGCAACAGGTAAGTACTTGTATATCTCCACAGTGACCTTCACCCTCAGTCTCCACCAGAGTTCTGATTTAATACAATTTAATGCCCAACAGTGACTATTCATTAGATGTTTCCAGAACTATCTGTGTTTGGCTCTGCTGATGAATGAATTTGTTTTAGTCAAGCAGCTTACTTCTCTGTCTACATTTTTCTCTAATTTAAAAAACAAAACAAAATGAAAACAAAGAATCTAATATTTCCCTGCTCCACTGTAGAGTGTGTTATCTCATGGACGATAACTGTTAAGGCAGGTAACTCCAAAGGCCTCAGAGAGGGCTCAGGAGCAGCATTTAAAAGAACTGTGATTGGAAATAAAGGTCTCTAAGTTCAGAAGAGTAAATTCTCTTTCTTCCTTTCTTCCTTCCTTCCTTCCTCCCTTCCTCCCTCCCTTTCTCTCTCTCTCTCTCTCTCTCC
>NW_007726113.1:2166463-2201334 GCF_000696425.1 Galeopterus variegatus | reverse complement strand
CTTTCCCCCCCCCCCCCCCCCCCCCCCCCCCCCCCTTCTTTCTTAGCATCCACATATGAGTGAGGACATGTGGTATTTCTCTTTCTGTGCCTGGCTTATTTCACTTAGCATAATTTTCTCCAAGCTCACCCATGTTGCTACAAATGACAGAATTACCCAATTCTTTACCCATAAAAAATAATTACAACTTTTAATGATGAACATGTTAATAATGCTGATTTGATCACATATTGTACACACATACTGATAGCTCTGTACATATTTGATTATACATAAATATGTATAATCAATTATGTTTCAAATATAAAATAAAAAAAGGAAAGTAAGTTTATGGCTTTGAGTATTTAAGTGATTTGGAAAATAAATTTGATTTTGCTACATAAGAACTGTAATGAAAACTTATTTTGAAATGGATTTCATTTTAATATTTAATCATGAATGAAAGGAAACAAGCCCTAATAGTTGGGTTACACATAATTTAAGCCTTCAGATATCTTTTCTGAATTTGAGGGCATTTAGCCAACAAGTTTTTCAGTAAGTTGAGCTCAGTTTCCATTGGACTTTTAAGTTCAATGTGCTTGGATATAAGGTTTAAAGTTCCATTTCTACTGGGGAGATATTTTAGAATACTAATATTGACCACACACCCCTCATTTGTGGCCCCCATCACTGAACTACCATCTGCACACTTGCTACCTTCTACACTCTCTACACACATACACACACACACACACACACACTGGGATTAAAACCTATGAAGAAAATAAAGAGGGTGATGTGACAGAGAATAATAAGGGGGATGTAATAAAGAGCCTGGCTCTATTTTTGATGCTTGACCACTGATAGCTGTCAGGCCCCAGCCTTCCCTTACCCTTTTGCCCCACACTGGACACATTGATTTACAAAAAAAAGAAAGAAACTCATTCATTCACAAACCTCAGCCCAGCTGTGGGAACATTTACCCCAGCCCCACACCCTAATCATGATGAAAGCCAAAGCCACTCACTTCTCCCTACATTCAAGTCAAACAGACCAGCTTAGGAGCTGGCCCTGCTCTCCCCAGAAAGTCTCATTATGTAAGCAATAAATCTTTTCATACCCTCTTGGTGCTCGTGTGGAGTCGTCAGTTTTGACATCCAAACCAATTTTGGCTGGATGGGAATGATCCCACCCTCTGCAAGGCACCCACAAGACAGTGGGTAATGCTGTAGGTAAACTAATCTGGGGAGGGCTTTGAGGCAATAGCATTGAAGCTGGGACCTGAAGAAGAAGGGGCTTCTTGGGGAGCCAGAGGAAAGAGGACCCCAGGCAGGGGTAACAGTAAATGCAGATGCCACGAAGCAAGAGACTACTGCTATTATAAGAACACAAATGAAGCCGGAATGGACAGAGCACAGCTGGCAAGAGAAGAATCAGAGACCAGACAGGAGTTCATTTCCTTGGAGTCTTGTAGGCTACGTCAAGGAATTCGGACCTTCTTCTAAATGTAGAGAGGAGATTATCTCTCACATTTATATCACATGTGCTTGTGAAGGCTTTTATGAAAACCATTTTCTTTTACCAGGCTGTTTTCTAATAATTCGAGGCAGTTCTTTCTTCTCTCTTTTATTTTAGGTTCCTGGCTGTACAGAAATGAAAGTGACAAGGTCCTTGTGCAGTCGGTCTGTATACAGATCAGAGGGCAAATTCTGCAAAAGCTAGGTACGGTCAACAAACATTCGCGCCTCTCAAGGCTCATTTACAAAGTCTGACTATAAGATATTACTGTATCTGGCTAAAATTGTTAATCTCCACTGGTTTTGGTTTCCTCATCAAAAAGAGAATGCTATTTAAGATCCTAGGAGTGTTATAAATATTAATAAAACAAAATATTTTTTCTTGAGTTTTATTAGAGAAATTTACAATGTGTATTGTGGCTGTTAATCATAGGATTCTCAGTACAGATTGAGTATTCCTAATCAGAAAATGTGAAATCCAAAATGGTCCGAAATTTGAAACATTTTGAGCACCTACATGACGCCTGAAGGAAATGCTCGTTGGAGCACTTCAGATTTTAGATTTTTGGATTAGGAATGCTGAACCAGTATATATTATGCAGGTATTCTAAAATCCAAATAACTCCAAAACCAAAATACTTCTGGTCCCAAGCATTTTGGATAAGAGATATTCAACCTGTAGTATTTCTAGCATGTGACTTAGTTCAGCAGGAATTTGTGTGATACGAGGGTACATCAAAAAGTTTATGGAAAGATTCTTCTTATCTTTCAGTTCTATTTTTCCATGAACTTTTTGAAATGCCCTCATATAGTGCACCTGATTCTAAATCCACATGACACCTTACTTATTCATTCCTTGGGGAATTCATTAATTTTTCAAGCAAGGTTTACAGAACCCTAATTATACTTAAAAGTAAAACTAAAGATTTTGAAAAATTTTAACAGAAGAGGGCCATTATTATTCTTGTAAATAATGGACATAACTACTTATATATAGTATATAATTGTGTATTATACATAAAATATATAATAATTCTTACTGTTTCCTAATGAAATGGAAAAATTACCTGTGTTAAACCATCTGGAAAGACAGATTGTTGTGTCGATCTAATCTAGCCCTGAGTTTTCCTAACGGGATCCAATGAATCTTCTTTCTGTATTAGTTTTCAAACGTATTTTCTAACACAAGAGCACAGATACTAGAAATTCTCCCCTGTCCCCTCCCCTGCTTTTTTTTTTTTTTCAGGGATGTGGTATGAAGCAGCAGAGTTAATATGGGCCTCAATCATAGGATATTTGACACTTCCTCAGCCAGATAAAAAGGTCGTCTAGTCCTTCTTTCTCTTCTTTCCTGTAATTGTCTTTGGATGATTATCTGCATATGGCACAATTCAGTTTATCATTTAATCAATTTCATCTGTTCTATGTTTATTTATTCTTCATGATCATAAGACCAGGAGCATTTAGTAACTTGCTCTGTGTCTTGCTGTGTCTTCACTCACCGCTAGACTCTTGGGATATATCTAGTGTTTCTATAATCATTGGTAAGTAACTGCTTATATATTTATCACTGCTAATCCATTCATCTATCTGTCCTATTATATATATAGCCTTTACCTGATTCCATAGTAAAGTTGAGATGAATTGCTTATATGTTAAATCGTTTTGCTTCAATTATTTATGTAACATCTTTATTCAAGAAATTTAGAAACATCGTTTGCTTTCCTACTCGACATTTTCATTCTCTGCAATTCTGTGGGAATATTTTCCTCATTAACTGAAGCACCAGGTTTCTCCATCTCCCTGAGCTGTGTCAGCAGTGTTGCTGCCTGCACTCCTTTTGCATGAATCGAAATGTGATGAGAGGACTCTTTTTTGGGCCCAGCAGTATGAACAAGTTAGGGTTGGTAATCCAACAAAACCCAGATAGGAAATAGCTGTGTGTACATTAAGTGCATGTGCCTCAAGATGTGTTGATCTTTAAAGCCCTGTGACATCTAGTTTAAAAGTATTTCCAGGGCCGGCCCAGTGGTGCACTCGGTAGAGTGCAGCGCTTGGGAGCACAGCGGTGCTCCTGCCGAGGGTTTGGATCCCATATAGAGACCGGTCCGCTCACTGGTTGAGCGCGGTGCGGGCGCAACACTGAGGGTTGCGATCCCGTTACCAGTCACGAAAAAAGACAAAAAGGAAAAAAAAAGTATTTCCAGTGTCATAGCCATAATAATAATAATAATAATAGGCATATGGCTCATATGGAGGGATAATCATCGCCTTTAGGCCATGAGATGACAGCAATAATAGACGTGAATTCCCAATCTGTGATTTGTTTGTGTTTTCCTTACAGGGCCTTTCCACGTCACTAGGTATACTGGCAGACATCTTTGTTTCCATGAGCAAGAAAGATTATGAAAAGTTTAAAAACAATCCACAGATTAACTTGGTAATTATCACTTGCCAAAAACCTGGTGGCATCACCTAGAAAACTGTCAACGCTATTCTTGGTGGTTGGTTATTCAATCTCTTTCTCTCTCTACAAGTCAGGTAGCACAATGTCTCCCCTCCTAGATTAATGTCAGAAATCCCAGGTCAGTCCTATGGTGTCCTGTTTGGCTTCATTATCCCAGCACCTAGCACAGTACCAAATAAACAGAGGGCACTCAAAAACGTTACTGGTTAGTGAATGAATATCATCAAAGTGATTTTTTTGGGGGGGTGGGCCCACTTATTTCCTTTCAAATTATCACAGAATTTAGTTTCCAAACTTGGGCCATCTCCATAATGAGGCGTAATAATTTTAAAATTTAATTGCCATCTGTTCAAATTAGAGCATTAGTCACTTGTTCCAAGCTCTTATCCTTAACAATGATGATTACTAATATTTATATATCACTTTACAGCTCGAAAAATGTCTGTATATCCACATAAAACCCATGAGGTAGGTAGAGCAGAATATATCGTTCCCATTTGAGAGAAAAATAAACTGAGGCCCAGAGAAACTAAATAACCTCTGCAGTTTACACGACCAGTACAAAGGAGAACTGGGAGCAGACCCCAGGTCTCTGACTGGTCCAGAGAATTGGCACAGATATTGAACTGCCTCTGCACTGCACTGAAACTGAGATTCTACTATCATCATCTTTATTGAGATTTTTATTAAATACCCAAAATGACCATTGGTGACTATACTCAATAATAATTGTTGTAGTGAAAGGACACATACAGCTTGCTGCTAGTTATCTGAATCTCAGTAAGATGTTGCTTTTTCTATCAGACCAAAACAGAAAAAGAGTTATGTTCCCTGTTCAGTGAAGTTGTCCCTGGTGACTGTTCAAAACTGCAAGCTTCCTTCACACCCTGGATCTCCTTAACCCCTTCCTCACTTCATTTTTGTCCAGAACACTTATCACCATCTTAAATACTATGCACTTTACTTATTTTGTGTATTGACAGATCCTTCACCACATTAGAAAATGAGCTCACTGTGGGCTCCCTGTCTGCTGTCTCCCCCATGTCTAGAACAATGCCTGGCACATGCACATGGACGTACACAATACATATTTCTAGAATGAATGAATGAATCCTAATTCCTGTGAAATCATAAATTAAAGAGACCTTTGCCAAGAACAATGCAGAAGTCATAAACTAATCTGGCTACAAAATGTGCAGAGTTCCTGTGAACAAAGAACTGTCCCCATCCTCCAAAGAAGCTCTTCTGAATTATTTTGCACAGGCAGGCATTATAAATGTTTGCACACATTAGGCCCTCTCTGGGGTGTCGGTAGAGGATAGAGAGTGTGTGGGTGCTGGGGGAAAGGACAGGCACCACCCTGGGGTCTTTAGACTCACTTCCTCTTGCTGGGCACTATTCTGCATGGGTTGTGATGAGGAGCAAGGGGTTCCTCAGAATCTTGAAAGAAAAACAAAGGAATTTTATAGCCTGTTTTTTTGCGAATGGATAAGTAATCATCACCCTGCACTTTGCCTCCTGTTCCTCGCAGGGCCTGCTGAAGGAGTTTGACCATCATTTGCTGTCGGCCGCCGAAGCCTGCAAGCTGGCGGCCGCCTTCAGCGCCTACACACCTCTCTTCGTGCTCACAGCCGTGGTAAGGACAGCACAGTCCCTCGTCCCTCGCAGTACCTCTCCCCCCAGGTGCTCTCTAATACCAGCGATGGGAGGGAAGGGTCTAACCTTAAAGTAGGCTTTGTGCCTCACGGTGGGCAACTGTGATAAGACTCCACATGCAGAAAAACTTTTTCAGTCAGAATGGCAGCATCCTGGTGGGAGCTAAGTTAATTCAGCCTGAGGATATGAGGTTGTCTGTTGTGGAACAATGGTTCCTGAGCCTGGCTGCACATCAGAATCACCCAAAGGAGCCTTTTCAGAATATGTATTCCTGGGCTTTGATCCACTAAATGCAAATCTCTGGGATTCATTCCCAGAAATCTTTAATTTTAAAATATTACCCAGGTGATTCAAATGCACAGATGAATTTGGAAACCACTACTCTATTATTTTGACTATTAAACGAATAATGTGTTTACCTATAAAGAAAAACTTATTTGCATAGAGAAGCTTATTATGTCCATTCCCATGTATAGACTCCACTAAAACTAACAGCAACATCCATAAATGTATCATCTTTAGTCAAAAAGTATCAAGGCTACAGTAGGATGGTAGTTAAAGCTAAGTTTCCACCCCTTCATGCCAGCCAATCACTTACATCCCAGTCCCTTCTTCTGATTCACCAAAAAGACCTCAGGTTCTTAACTCAGTGTTTGATTGTGTATTTTCCTTAGAATATGTGGAGGTATGTGTTTATGTTACTATATTTCAAATGATGATTCTCCAGGAGTGAAAAATTTTGTCCTGATTCACTTCCAGTTTCCAATTCAATATCTGATTTTGTATTTGGTTTTTCCTCAGAATATTCGTGGCACATGCTTGTTGTCATATAGTAGTTCTAATGACTGTCCTCCAGGAATGAAAAATGCATATCTGTGTGAAGCCAAAGAGGCCTTTGAAGTCGGCCTCCTCACCAGGAGAGATGATGAGCCAGTTACCGGAAAACAGGAGCTTCATAGTTTTGTCAAAGCTGCTTTTGGTCTCACCACAGTGCACCGAAGACTACACGGGGAGACACAGACAGTCCTTGCAGCGAGTCAGCTCTGTTGTGAAGCTATGGGAAAGCTGTACACTTTTAGCACTTCCTCCAGAAGTCAGGACAGAGAAACTCTGTCTCGGGAAATCATGTCAGTTATCACCCAGGTGAAGAATCATTTACAAATTCAAAGCTTCTCAAATTTAGATGACAGATCTTATGTTCCAGAGAGTTTTAAGTGTGGGATGAATAAACCCATCTTGCATGGGCAAGTGGATTTCCAAAAAATGCTTGAAACCTATTCACAACACCATACTTCAGTGTGTGAAGTATTTGAAAGCACTTGTGGAAACAACAAAAATAAACAGAAAGATACAAAAACAGGAGTCTGTATCACTGCTTTAAAAACAGAAACAAAAAGCATAGATACTGTGAGTACTATCGAATACAGACTGCACTCTCAAAAAGGCATGGGAATATTTTCCTCCCAAATGGCCAGGAATGGTCAGGAGACACTCAGAAGGACAGGAAGGAGAAACTGGACCCATTCTGATGCATTTCGAGTCTCTGTGAAAGATGTGGAGGCTGAGAATGAGCCACTAGACCACAGCAGTGGTGGCAGAGCTGTTTTGAACAAGTCTCTGAGTGACAGCCAGAGCTCCAGTTCTTGGAGTAAGTTATCAGCATGTAGTTCTACAAGCTGGGAGGAAGTGGATTATGTTGATGACAGGTCAGCCATAAAAGAGCCTAGCAAAGAACATCTCGTGGACACTCAGTGTTCCACGGCCTTGTCTGAGGAGCTGGAGGACGGCGGGGAAGGCAGAGCTGCGCACCCATTGTCTTCAGAGCTTCGTGGCCTCTCCCTGCAGTTGTCCAAGGATGGCAACTTAGAGTCTTCTCAAAGTCAACTACACAAACACATGCCCTTGACAACCTTTCTGCCCCATAACACAATAGGCACTTTCTTGGTCTCTGGTGCAGAGCTGTTGGAAGGAACTCCAGAAGGTATCCAGGAAGTCAGCAAAATGGGACCCAAAAATACTTCTGCTCACTCCAGACCCTCATGCAGTTCTGTTTCTTGGTCTTCTGATTCTGGTAGGCTTAAGAACATGGCCACATATCCTTCAGTCCAAGAAGAAGAAACCTTTGAAATAATTGATGAGTTTCCAGAAACCAACTGTGATGCCAAAGGCAGGCACGGGAAAGAGAAGGGAAAAGAAATCAATGAAAGAGGCACCCACCCTGCATTTAAAGATAGCCCTTCCCAGGCTGACCCAGAAAGAGAAACAGCAGAATGCACAGAAGATGCACCCTCGGACTCTCATATAGTCGCGGACAATTCTCTGGTCCACAGCTCCGTGATGGCACATAGCTCTCTCACGCCTCATTGGCCTGTTCAAAATCCTGACTCAGGAAAGGGTGGTGGCTCAGTCGAAGTGCAGGGCATCGACCCCGATGCCTCGACTGTGGATGAGGGGGACCACCAGTTCGATGACGCTGATGTTCAGTCTGCAAGTGCACGTGGCTCTCCTAGACTGTGTGCTCTCAGGCAGCTGCCCATTCAGAGGGCTGAGACTCCAGGTGTAAGCAGTAACATTCCCTTTCCTGTCCTCAGCGAGGACTGCACCACCACAGAGGAAGGAAATGATCCTGGAAACGTGCTAAACTGCAGCCAGAATTCTAGCTCATCCTCAACGTGGTGGTTGAAATCACCCGCGTTCTCCAGCGCGTCTTCTGAGGGGGAATACCCATGGTGCTGGCTGAATTCCAGTGGGAGTTCTTGTGGTTCATTGCCAGGAAAGATGAGGCAAGAGTTCCTTGAGGCTCGCATTCTGCAGCCTGATGACGTTGAAAAACTCTTGGCAGGAGTAAGACGTGACTGGCTGTTTCAGAGACTGAAGAATATGGGAGTTTTTAAGCCCAGCCAACTCCACCGAGCACACAGTGAGTACAACATTTTCAGTCGGTACAACCTCCAGAAGCGTCTATGTTTGAGGCCCTCTGAAGAGCTTGTTATGTAGCTCACTTAAAGCTCGTGAAAGATATAGGCCCCTGTAACGCTTTGTGAGCTCACAGAGAAACGTACACTTCAGGGGCCTCCCTCACTCTGTGCGATACACCTTAGTGGTTGCAAAGAATGGAGACTCGCTCAGGCTGCCTCACCTGTTGGAGGTTTGCCATGAGGACCCACAAGGCAGTAGGGAGACAGGAGTCTTAGAGGACTTAGGCACTGCCATCACCCAGGGTTTAAAGCAGCCCTGGATGACATATCATCCACTCAGCGTCTACCCTCCCTATTGATTTTCTTTACCAACCAGCTGACTTTAACAGTCTAGATACCATATTATTCACTCAGCTTCTATCTTCTCCTTTGGTTCTTTTTACCAACCAGCTGATGTATTTTTCCACATTCCAATTCCAGGGAGACATAGTTGACCTATGTCTAACAGCATCCTTCTAATAGGCAGAGATTTTCATACCTGTCCACATAAATGGTTTCTTGACAGCCAATGGATTGGTCTGGTGCCCCTTTGTTTTAGCCCGTTTGGGTTGCTATAACAACATATCATAAACTGGGGTAACTTATGAACAACAGAAACTTATTTCTTACAGTTCTAGAGGCTGAGAAGTCTGAGATCAAGGTGCCAGCAGATTCAATGTCTGATGAGGGCTCACTTTCTGGTTCATAGACAATGCCTTTTCTCTGTGTCCTCACATAATAGAAAGGGCAAAGGACACTAATCCCATTCATGAAGGCTTCACCCCCATGACCTCATCACTTCCCAAAGGCTCCAACTCCTAATACCATCACTTTGTGGGTTAGGATTTCAACACATGAATTTGAGGCGGACGCAACTATTCAGAACACAGAATCCCTCCTGTTGCAATCGGCAGGTACTTCTTGCTTAAGGAACAGCCAGGGTCACTTCCCATAGGAGGGACCTGGGCTGGGGCCACCAAATAGTCATTGTGTTTAACAGCTTGAAAGTGTTAGAGAAGCTGGGAAGAAGACAGGAGATTCTTCCCTTAGCTCAGAGAATAACATAATACCCTCCCAACGTGCAGAAGAATTAATCGAATGAGAGAAAACTATTGCAAAGTGAATCTCAGAAGAAACAAACTACATGAATTGCTAAGCACTGGATACTAAAAAGTAGTCCTCAACCCTGGCACCACATGAGACTCCCCTGGAGGGCTTCTTAAAATTTCCAATGCCTCACCCCAGAGATTCCCATCTAATGGGTCTGGGGTGTGGATTCAAGCATCAGTATTTTTAAGGAGCTCCCCAGTGGTTCCATATAAAACCAATGTTGAGAACTTCTGCTTCAAAATATTGCAATGTTTTGCCTGATGCCTTGAAGTCAGACTAAAATACAGATCAAGTTGTCACCCACCCAAGATAGCAACATCTTCTAGTAATAAGGTTAGGTAACTGCTTTATTGTTACTTATTGTTGTGTGCTAATCTATGGGTGAAAACTAACATTGGTGGAAGAAAATGCCAAAGTTGCAGAAACAGAACAGTAATACATTTCCTCCTTTCTTCTTCCATCAGTTCATCCCCCTTCCTGTGCGTGCACAAGCAGTTCACCTTCCATTTCCATCACAGCTTCTCTGATTGAGTCACCCAACCCTGCTCACCATCTCTCCCAGCTCACAGTTATCCCCTCCCCAGACCTGTGGATTTATCTTACTTTAAATATTTTCTCTCCCAAGTCTCCCATTCATTTCTTCATAACCATGACCTAGACACAGGAGGTCTTTGCTTACTTCATTTTAACTTGGATACTAAAATATTGCATTTCTTCCTAAGGGTTCATGTTGGTCTTTCTGCTCAAAGAAGTGCTTTCTTGCCTTATCACTGGTCTTCCTTTCTTTAAGGTGGAGTCACCCTTACTTTTTGTTCTTATCTTTTCCTTTTTTTGTGTTGAGGTTGCATCTTTGTTCAATAGCTATATTTTCTCAAGTAATTCTTGAGAAACTTAAGAGAAAATTAGTGTGTACTTTAATATGTAATCTAGGATCCTTGGAGTTGCCAGGAACCTATCAGGTAAAATTGTTTAGCTTATTTCTATCTATGTGATCTGGCATAGGTAGCAATCTCTTGTTATCTGGGACCCCCCAGATAATAAGAAATTGCAAGCATGTATCACTTGTCCCATGACAGTCTCTGAGGTTTTGCTGTTTTAAAAAGCCCTTTATTGGGCCAGCCCGGTGTCGCATTGCTATAGTGCGCCGCTTGGGAAGCGCGGTGGCGCTCCCGCCGAGGGTTCGGATCCCACATACAGACCGGCCGCTCACTGGTTGAGTGAGGGGCGGGAGCAACACCGAGGGTTGCGATCCCGTGGCCGGTCCCGGTCCGGTACGGGCGCGACACTGAGGGTTGCGATCCGTTGCCGGTCACGAAAAAAGACAAAAAGGAAAAAAAATAATAATATAAAAAAATAAAAAGCCCTTTATTTTCCACTAATTTCATCAGAAACATTGGTCTTAATCCCTTGCCATAACAAATGAGATATTTTGTGACTTGAAGGCTATTCTTCATTATAATTTGTAAAGTGTTGCCTTTTTATTGTAGTTCATAACTTTAAACAGTAGTCATAGAAAAGGCCAAAATTTGGGGAAAAAAATGTATAAAAAGTTGAAGATTTGAAGTGAACTGATTTAGAACCTGTGTCACTTCAACTTTATTTATGAATTCTAACATCCTTTTGAAAATAAGAACCATTTTCTTCTTATCTTTTCTCCAGATGCTCTTTTGTTAAAATATTCCAAAAAATCTGAACTGTGGACAGCCCAAGAAACTGCTGTGTATTTGGGGGACTACCTGAATGTGAAGAAGAAAGGCAGACAGAGAAATGCTTTTTGGGTTCATCATCTTCATCAAGAAGAAATTCTAGGGAGGTATTTCTGAAAACAACTATATTACCAAAACAAAATGAGCTAATCTTGCCCTCTGTTAAGTAGTCATTCATGAGATTTTTGAAAGGGCTGAAAAAATTGGCCAAAATGTGTGTTGTCAGATTTCTGTTCCTCTTATTCTTCATCATTAGTTAATTAATAACAGTTAACACATGTCAAGACCCATGTTCTATCAGCATTTTGCTGTATGTTCTATAATATGATCTCAAACCCATCAGGAAAACATTTTTAACCCCATTATACACATAAGAAAAATGGAGTTCCTGGCCATATGTCAGGCTGGAGAGCCTTAAACACTCTCACTAATAATGCTGGCAAAAAGGCTAGTTAAACTATGAAAACCACACTTTTAAGTAAACAGATGAGCCTACAAAAAAGGCAGGAAGATCCTCTGAGGCCAGGGATGAAGCAGGTCCAGGGATATAGTGTTTACTATAAGTGCTCTTCAGGCACCTTCCATGAAGTTCAAAGCAGGGGTGGGTGAGGAAAGAGCTAGAGACGAAAGCTACACATGGAAGCATTATATACACATGGGTTATATGTGCATAGGTTACATGTAAATACCACACCATTTGATATCAGGGGCTTGAGCATCCTTGGATTTTGGTATTCACAGGAGGTGGTAGAACCAATCCCCTGTGGATACCGAGGGACGACTCTATAAGCTACAGTAAAGTGTAGTACTTACTGCTTTGCTCTTTTCAACACTTAGTCACTTACTGCCTCGTGTCTTCCCTCTACAACTGTGCTATAAACCCTTGAAATATACAAAACATGTTTCACACTTTCTTCAAAACACTCAGAACTACCACAGAATTATGCACAGTGTTCTGCACTGTTGGTAGAAAATAAGTATTTGTAGGGATGAAGTAATCACAAAAGGAAGGGATAGAGGAAAGCTTCAGACTGATTTATCGCCCCTGTATAAGGCCACATTGCAGGTAGTAAAGGATCTGATTCCAGAGTCCATGCACTTTCCAGTACATCATGCTGACCCCTAGACTTATCAAAGAGGTCTTGAGAACTGCTACATTAAGTAGACACTTTCTCTGTATAATCAATATCATGCTGGGTCAACTAGCATGAGCTGTGTGTCATTGTTCAGGTGGCTCTTACAAAATTATTTGAATCATGAGATAAGTCAAGATAATTAATATTGACTGTTTAAGGCAGAGAAAGAGTAACACATTTCAAGCATTTTTGCATCTCTTTTGATCTCCCCTCTCTTACTCTATAATGAGTAAGATCACTTTTGCATTTTGTTGTGTTGTTTTCTCCACTCATAGATATGTTGGGAAAGAATATAAGGAGCAGAAGGGGCTCTGGCACCACTTCATTGATGTGGAGCGGCAGATGACTGCACAGTACTACGTGACAGAATTTAACAAGAGACTCTATGAACAAAAGATTCCAACACAGATGTTCTATATCCCATCCACAATATTACTGGTAAGATTAAAAAAAGCAAACATTTGGCTAAACAGACCAATAAATATATATTAGGTCAGATTTCTATTACCAACCTGTGTATCTCCACCATCAGTCTAGTAAAATCCAATAAACTCAGTTACCAGGCTCTTTAGTCTACTTCATCTGCTTCATCTACTTACACAGATAGGTAAGAAATATGATCCTCTGTACCCTGAATGCATCATTTGGATCTTCCAAGTCACACTTGAATATCAATTGATCCTGATATCTGGTCCCACATGGTCAAGTTAGCATTGTTAGTAAACTTTCCTTTTGCATTGTCTCTGTACTTCCAAAGAGAGAAAGAACCCTAAAGATCATGTCTAGTACAAATTATCCCCTCAACATGACGCACAAATCCCATTTTACATCTTTTTATCCCACCTCTTGAAACCAAGTGATTACTAAGCCATAGCTTAATCACTTTTAGTAAGAAAAAATCATTATCCTTTTACTTTCAAATAATTCAAATTGTTAGGAAGTTCTTCGATTTGGCCCAAATCTATTTTCCTCTAACTTCTACCCATGGATTACAGCTCTGTCTTCTGGGGCCATTGAGACCAATCTCTCTTCACTAAGATACCCCTTTAAATAAATAAAAGCAAATATCCCCACTGAGTTTTCTCTTCTCTGGATCAAGAATACCCTGCTTCCCCAAATACTTGTATATTAAATCTTTAGTGCATTCATATTTACAATGAGTCTTACACTGCCCAGAGACATTTTTAGACCCATCTTTTATTACTGATAATAACAACAGCTATCATCCATTTTGCACTTTCTTTATGTCACATACTATGCCAGGCACTTTACAAACACTAACTCTAACATTCAAAACAACTCCCCGAAGTAGATCTTATCTTCACAGAAATGCTTGAGCTGATATTCCAATCCAGAGTCCCAGTGTATGATCTAGCCCTGGCAAGCTAGCCCCCAGGATAAGTCACTTCGTGGCCTAATTTTTAGGTGAACAGTTTAATATATGAATAATAATAACTTTAGGTTTCATTATATGCCACAATGTTAAGCACTGTACATGCATTTTCTTATATAATCCTTTTAACAAACTTAAAAGGTAATTATTATTATACCCATTTTACAGTTGGAGAAGAAAAGTAGCAAAGTTCGTAAGTGGCAGAGCCTAGGTTCAAACTGAGATCTACTCAGCTCCAAAGCCCACAGCCTTTACTATTATGCTATACTGCCTCCCATTCTATTTTTCAGATTTTAGAGGACCAGACAATAAAGGGATGTGTCAGTGTGGAACCTTACATCCTGGGAGAATTTGTAAAATTATCAAATAATACAAAAGTAGTGAAAACAGAATACAAAGCCACAGAATATGGTTTGGCTTATGGACATTTTTCCTATGAGTTTTCTAATCACAGAGACGTTGTGGTTGATTTACAAGGTATGTGAAACTGGGAATAATTTTTTATTTTTAATATTATTTGTATGTAAATGTGAGGTTTTGAACTAGATTTGCTAATCATTATTTAGTAGATTGTTCAGTGTTTAAACTATTATTTGAAATTGAATTAGTCAATTTTACTATATGTAGCAAATGATTCCTGAAAGAAAAAAAAGTCTTAAACTTCTACAAGTGTCTAAGGTAGTGCATAATCAGTGGGAAGGTCTGGCTTATATTTTGGGGAGCTTAATTCCAGAGCAAATACATTACAGCTTTTTTTATTTCACTCAAGTGGATTTGAGTGATGTAGATTTTTTACTGAGGGGCAGAGCAAGACAGCTGACTAGAAGGATCCACCGCTCACCTCTCCCACAAAGACAGACAAAACAACAAATACACAATTACACTTGGACGAAGATTTCATATTATTGCATTTTTTTCACCTGTCAAAATCTTCTTTCCACTTTTACTTTTCTCCAGTCCCTTACGCTTAATAAAAGTGTGATGTTGGGTTACATAATTGGGATCATTTTGGAACTGAAAGCTATGTGTACTTGAATCTTTTTTAAAAATCTGCATTAATATTTTAATTTTGTTTGAGTTTGGTATTTTATTCATCAGAATTAAGAGCAGATACTCTATGCTTCATGAAAATAACAAATAAAATTTCTTATAATTATGTCTAGTAACAATGCCATGACCATGCCAAAACCTTCCCTATTCTCTGTCGTATACGTTACTTATTTATCATTTATTGATCTGTTCCCTTTACAATCTTATTTATGATTTATTGATCTGTTCTGTTCACAAATGTGTTCACTCAATGAATATTTTTGAATAGCTTGATCACCGCTGGATCTCCACTGCCTAAAACAGTGTTTTGTACAAAACAGTGTCTGTACTCCATGATATTTGTTGAATGAACGGATGAATATATGCATTAATGAGTAAGGCATGAAAGAAACTCTTGAATCACGAAAGAAATATTCAATACTGTTATTTTAATAATTACTCTAAAATTGATGATCTGGGTATGTCATATTTAACAAATATAATTACCCAATATTTCTTCTTAAACCAATAATTGGAATATGCAACCCAAAACCTTTAGCAAAAGTTTACTAAATATAAACCACAGAATAACCATGTTTTTAAAGTTTCTCTATAAGAGTGTGTATGTGTGTGCATGTATACATACATACATATATATGTGTATATATATATATATATATATATGTTTTCTGAAACACTTGACTGACATTCATAGGGGATTTAATACTCAGATGTATTCATTTCTCTTTTAGGTTGGGTGACTGGTAATGGGAAAGGGCTCATCTATCTCACAGATCCCCAGATTCACTCTGTTGATCAAAAAGATGTCAATACCAATTTTGGAAAAAGAGGGATTTTTTACTTCTTTAATAACCAGCATGTGGAATGCAATGAAATATGCCGTCGTCTTTCTTTGACTAGACCTTCAATAGAGAAGTCAAACAACTCATATACTTGGGAATAGGATTGGTAATGTGACAGACGTTAGCGCTGCTCACAAATATCAGATTTTCCTCTCCTTCCAGGCACACAACGTATCACACAGCCTGGTCCTTTGGGGCTTGGCCAAGGCCATGGGACTGGTTCTGGCCAATGATTTGTGAGAGGAATTGATGAGTGTCACTTTCAGGTCTGCATTTAATTGCTAGTACAAGATCCTACAGTCTTTTTCCCTCTGCCGCGGTTACCAAGAGTGTGTCAGGAGATAGCTGCTTCTGAGCATAAGTCCTGCAGTGAAGGAAACTTGGAAAAGAGCCTTGTATGACCTATGATAGATGCAAAGCACTGCTGAGAAATAAACTCTTGTTGTTTAAAGCCACTGAGATTGGTATTTTTCCTTTTGATTTAGGAGATCTTTATATATTAAAAAAATCAGGCCCTTGAGATATGAATTTCAGTTTTTTTCTGTTTCTTTTTTGACATTTGACTTTGCATAAAACTTTTATCCATGTAGAATTTTTTATCTGGTTGGATCCATCAATCTTTTATTTTATGGCTTCTTGGTTATATGTGATACTTATATCTTCCTTACTCTGAGTTTCTTTCTTTTTAATTCTTCTTTATTTTCTTCTAGTGTATTTAAATCTGTGAAAAGTATGATGGAAGAACGGTACATTTTCATGGACACCAGAGTCCACCCCTTGCCCCACACAGATCTCCTTACTTCTTCATACAGATTTGGGGAACAGCTTCTCCATGATCTTGCTGAAAGAAATGTACAAAAGGGAGACAGGAGATAAACAAATTCCCTTTCTGCAGTTACTCTTTGGGGCTACAATTGGTGCCCACTCTCTTCGTCCTCCACTATCCATTCTAAATTTCCCTCAGCCTTAACTACCTTAGGAAGTCTTGGTGGCTTACCTGGTGGTAGGACTCAACCTTACATACATGAGGGGTCTGAAAAATTGATAGTTACACCCTTCTCAATTGGGGGTTGCAACACATATCCCTTCATAATTGCAATTGGGGTAGGGGAGACCCATCCAGACTTCCTGCTGTGGGCAGCACTGTTGACTGATACCCCAGCTTCCATCCCTCTGGATCCATCACTGTGTTGATGCTGAAGCCATGTTTTCCCAGTGTGGTCTCAGCCAATGAATAAGCACGGCAAGGGCACTAGTCTCAGAATACCTCCAACAGGAGACTGTGGCACAAAGTCTTCCATCAGCCTGACTATAATTTTCTTAAAATTGTGCTGTAGTCTGAGACTCTTCCTGCTCAATCCTCCTTTTTTTTGCCCTCTCGTTTCATAGATGTCAGACCTGCATCATGGTTTCCCTGCCTATTCTTATTCCTGCCTATTCATCCTTTACAGTCATTTCCCCCAGCAAATATCTTACATGTCTAATCCTTTCTTGATATGTGCTTCTTGGAGAACTCAAACTAACACAAGTTTATTAAAGAAATGCGAAAAAATGGAATTAATCCTATTAACAAAATAAGGGGAAAAAATCCTATCTTAATTCCAAAAGATGCAGAAAAATAATTTAATAAAATTCAAAATCAATTCATGCTTGTTTCAAGAAAACAAACAAAAAAAAAGCTCTTTGAAAACTAAGCATAATGGAAAACTTTCTAAATCTTGTAACGGGTTTTTTTAAACTTAAAAAATATATATATTATAACTAATCATGAAACAGTTAAAGATTTCCATTTAAGAAAGAGAACAAGAAAAATTTGCCCACTATCCCAAATCTATTCAACATTGGAGAAGAATTCCAACTAACAGATATAGAGGAAATGATAGAACTAGAAAATTACAATTTTCGAAAGATAGACCTGGGAGAAAAGCACTGACAGCTGCTGAAACTGTCAGGAGAAAAGTTGATAAGGAACTTGCACTTCAATCAATCTTATCACTAAAAGTGGGACAATAAATCAGAAATGAAATAACATTTTTGAGGCAATTAGGGATTTTGAATATGGACTGCGTTATTGATGAAATGATATCTTTAAAATTCTCAAGCCAAAAAAGGAAAAAAAAAAAAAACGGGGGAAGAAGCGAAAGAAACTTGGCTGTTTGGTGATAATGTTGAAACAGGGAAATGGGTACATAGGGATTCATTATAACAGTCTTTCCACTTTTGTATATATTTGCAAATGTTCATTAAAAATTTTTCTTAAATGTAATTTCATAGAAAGGAAGGAATACCAGGGAAAGTCTGAATAATGAGTAGAGATGATGAAATCCAAGATTTGTATCAAATTAATCTAGAAAGAATATAAGGAGTAATAGTCAACCATAATATCCTGAAGAAAAATCCAGAAAAAATAGGATGTTTATTTGACTGAGGACAGTGAGAGGAGATTGCTGACAACAAAAAGAGGTCATTAATTGACAGAGAGACCTTTAAGATGTTATAGAACATGGGTCAGCAAATTATGGTCAAGAAGTCAAACCCACCATCATCTGTTTTTATAAATAAAGTTTTGTGGGTACACAGTTTAGTTATGTATTATCTACGGCTGCTTTTGTGCTACAGTAGCAGAGTTGAGTAGACCATGTGTCACAAAGTCCAAAATACTTATTATATGGACCTATACAGAAAAAGTTTGTCGACCCCTGTTGTAGAAGATGACATCAGGAATAAGGGTCAGGATGTTTACGTTTACAAAGGAATATGTAACAACACACACAAAACGAAGGTAGCAGTGATGGTTGAAGAAATTGGAAACTGGATATGATACAGATGTAAATTGATAGAAGGTTCATGTCAGAGCACTTTTCTTTGTGAAGTCAAAAAGCTAAGATATCTGCTAAATGAGATGAGACTGGCAAAGTCAAGAATGTGAAAGAAATAAAGGTTTTGTAGCAATGCATATCTCTGTATTACAAAGGGCAGAAATAGTACTAAGAGAAATTTGCAGGAAATCACGTTTTTAAAATCTCTTTACATTTTTATTTATGTCAACACCCATACACCCAACATCTGATTTAAGAAATTAAATGTAATATTATTGTCGAAGGCTCCATCTCTGATCTCTATTCCTCTTCTACCCTGAGAAGAAATGACTGCCCAGAAATGGTTATCATTCCCTTTAATGTCATTACACATTTACTTTTATTTAATGTTGTTATACATTTATATACTGTATAAAAATAATGATAAATATCCAATAATTTCAAAAATATATTTTTAGGCTTCACATAAATATAAAAAAGACCAGATGTGTTTTAAAAGAGCAAAATTGATTTTCTAGAAAATGAAAAATACAGTCACTGAAATTGATAATTTAATAGAAAGATTAAACAGCAGATTTGGTACTGTTCAAGAAAGAATTATTAAAATGGAAGGGAGAGGTGAAGAAATCAGCCAAAATACAGCAGAAAGATAAAGGGATGGAAAATACAAGAGAAAATAAGAGATCTGGAAAGAAGAACTGGGGATTCTAGGAGAAAAAGAGAATAAAAGAGAGGAAATGCTCTGAGCCAAGTGAAGAAAATGAATCAAGGAGGAATAATCCACTATGTCAGATGCTACTGACAGTGAGATGAGGACCGTGAACTAAACCCAAGGGGGAGAGAGGCAGAAGCCACAATGTCTTTTATAACCCAGCCTTAGAAGTAACACACCATCACTTTTTTATATTCTGTTGGTCACATAGACTGACCCTGGTGCAACATGGGAGGATACCAAAAAAGGGCATGAAGACCAGCAGGTGGGACTGTTGCAGGCCGTCTTGGAGATGACTGTCCATCTCACCAGCCTGAACTGGTCCTTGTGCCTCTTTGTATCCCCTAGCACTTGCTTATATACAGTGACTGCGTAACAGCCGGTGCTCAGTTCATTTTTGCTTAAATAAGTAAATGAATGAATCATAAATAAGCAAGTCACCAATGATAATTTTATGCATTTCAGATGCTCAGTAAGTGCTTATTAGCTCACTACCTCTTGCTACATAAGGAAAGAAAGTCTGAGCTCTCGAGGCTTCAGAAAGCCATACGCAACCAAGTGGGACGTGGGTGGTAAGTGAGTGGATAGAAGGAGGGAAAGTTGGGAGGAAAGAAAAACAGAATTTCCTCAGGCCCACCTCTAACTTAAGAAACTTATTTTGCTTCCTTGTGTGTAAACTTTTCTAATTTTATTCCTCCATTCTTTAATGTTTATTTCTCAGAGAAATATGGATAGTGAGAATTTTCCAAGTAATTCTTAGGAAAACTCCATTATCATTTTTCTAAATTAAACTAAATATTTTTTTTATCTTAATCTTTTACTTGTGGAGTGTGCAGAGTTGTGAAATGACAACATTTAAAACACTAAGTTTCAGGAGTTGAGTTCAAGTTAATGAGACTTAGTCTGTCCCTTCAGACATCAGAAATGTCAGGCTTTTGTTACTGTCTTTTAGCAGTGCTATTGTTTTGAAGATGATGTTTGTTCTGTGCAGTTTGGATATACAGATGTCCTCTGCCTGAACAGTTCAGTAGAAACTAGGTGTAAAGTGTAAGAAGCAAGAGAGAGTGAGAGAAAAAAAAATAAATCTCTTTATTATGGTGCATAAACCTTCAGCGTGAGGGAGCTTGCAGCTGCACAAGGAGAAAAATGCATTCAAAAAATATAATGCAAGTGTGAATAATCCTTTCTCGAATGCTGCTTGCAGACTGCTCCAGCTTTGTCAGGTGAACTTGAACCGGGCCATCAGATTTACCCCCATTCCCATTGCACACTCTGTCTATCACCCCAGGGCATTCACCATCTTGACTGTTGTTTAAAGAGAACAAGCAATCCATCATTGAGCCAGGGAGTCACTTTCTCATAGAAAAGTAAAATCAGCATGTGACACTACTCAGCCCTAGTGCTTTGCAGATTAAAATGATACATGGCGACTCACGTGTTACTAGGAAGATTAAGTCGGCTATCTTGTTCCGCTGTCCAGACAAAAGAATTCCCCTCAAGCAGTAAGTGGGAGCTTTACAGAAGTTGAAATGGTTGGGCTCAACCATAGATGGTGAGACAGAGTATTTAATAAGAGTACAGAAAAAGAATGTCATTTTACATGTAAGCACCTTTTTTATTCCCTATGAGATATGGTACAAAAAAGAATCTATCCCGAAAGGGGGAGGTGTTAAATCTTTGCACAAGTCCCTGCTGGTTGAGATGCCAATTTTATTACCAGAGATGGACACACAATTTATTGTCTGGCTGCCTCCGCAATTGATTTAAATATGGTGAAATAAATGAGCAGCCGTTGGCCCCGGGGCAGTTAGCTTCATAGGAGTAGGTTGCAAATACTGCAGCTACAGTACCAAGTTATTAACACTGTTATTTCATTGTGTGATCCACACAGCAATAAAATTTTAAATGAATCTAATATAGAAATAAGGTCACAATGAAAGGCTGGGATACAGCCTTTAATTCAGAATGTTGAGGCAAATATTTATCAGATTACAGAAAATATTATTTAATCAAATCAGTAACTGGGGTATATTTGTTCTTAAAAGTAATTTTCAAAAGGCAGAAGACAAAAATAAGTATCAAAGTGTTTAATTTTAGATAAAATAAGTGCATTAATTAAAATTAACATAAGAAAAATAAGACTGAAAGAATTTTAAAGTTTAATTTTTGTTTTGCCATTTAGACTTTACACTGGAAATGACACAAGTTAAAGAGAAAGAATTTTCTTTTAGGTTCCCAAGCATTTTAGACAACACAGTCAGAAATTTCATTATTCGTGTTTTACTCACACTCAGCCATGCTAAGTTCTTTCTTAGAGTACGAGCCATTTTTCTAGTCAAAGGGATTTTTAAATCAAAGAACACCCTACTTTGTTACTTTTAACTAAATTTTCAAACATTACTTCTCTGACCAGCTATCTGTTCTATAAGTGTGCTATAAGAATAAGGAACGGCACCAGTATATGTAAGTTTTCTCTAAGAACACACACCAGATTTAACCCTCTTTTTCTACACAAATCACTAAAAAGGAGAGGAACTGTTTAAACACTTTTGTTAGACATTTGACATGGTCTTTTCCAAATAACAGAAGGACCCACAGCGACTGGCTTTGAAGGGCTATGTTCCCAACATAATTTCAATAGGGAACATTCTCTCTGAGCTGAGCACCTGGATCGTGGGCAGCGTTCCCTTGGGCTGGACAGCAGTCGCTGGGCCACCTGCATTAGCAAGGATGGAAGTGGAGGGAAGGGAGCCTCTGGCCAGCTGTATCCTTCCCCAGCCTCCAGGGCACATTTGTGCAGAGAAGCTAGGCCGGGCCAGGGCAGCACACAGGCATCCGCCTGAGTGGTCCAGCCTCTTTGACCCACCATACACAAGTTAGGAATATCCTTCCATGGGTATAGATAAAGGTTAAAAGGAATAGAGCTCAGGATTCTTTGAAACATGCCATGTGCAAAGACTCAAAGCTATAAATTGTTCTGACGAAGGCAATTGAAAATGGCAAAGTCCTAAGACTTTCAGACAAATTCCAAGGAAGACGACCTGAGATTGAGCTGGATATTTGAGAGTTCCACAATTCGCATGACCTCAACAACCTGCCGCAAAATGTGAGTAGACCTGAATTCATCCTCTCCTGCCTCCTCTTCTACCTCTTTGCACTGTCTGAGCTGACATGCACTCAACAAACAAAAAAATTATTCCTCACCATCTTTATACAACATGATCACATGTAGGGGTGAATTAAACTTGGCACCTCTAAAACTGCATTGCCAAGTATCAGCTTTTATTATCTTCAACTCCTAATTGCCAAAGGGGAAGGGGAAAATGCAAATAATCAAAAAGACTATTTTTTTAAGATACATCCTACTTAGGCCAATAACAATTTGTTGTGTTGTTGTTTAGTGGCTACATAGTAGCTGATGATTGGCCACAAACAGCTCCAAATCGCCCTAGATGTCAAGAGAAGGCCAGACTTTGTCATCAATAATTTAAAAATTAGATTAAAATACAGCTCAAGATGAATCAACTGTTTCACTTCCTTGATGGTTTTTGAAGATACACCAAAAATGCCATGCTCAGAATATTTACCAACCAAAGTGTATCTCAAATGCTAAAAGGATCAACTGAAAAATGCACTGGAGGAAAGATAATGTTTTATGAATTTTAGCAATCATTCCAGTATCAAGAAAATACTGTTTTCAGGAAGCATTTTATTGTTTAGTACAACCAACTCATGCATTTGCTAGAAGGGGGAAGAAGAGACCCTGCTAAGTGGTTTGCTTATTCACTATGGTGTTTTGCATTGGAAAGAGTAATTATATATTCCACTCTGCTGAAAATCACTTCTCTTTTGCCCCTGAAAAATATTCCTAGAGTTATTTTCTCTTTCAGACTCTAATAAAATTATGTTTCTTATGAAAAGAGGTAAGACCCAGAGAGCCACAGGCACCTAACTCTAAATTCAAAGTGTGATTTTTTTTTTTAAGAAAACAGTTTGAAAATTCAGACTGTGAATGGCCGCCTCTCAGTTGGAAAGGTCACTCTGAGTGCACTGTCCACAACATTAACTAGAAATGACCCTTGTCATCACTCTCAGCATGTGAGACAGAAGGAACAAATGAAAAGACACACCCAAAAGATGGTTTTTAGAATGGGCCACTTGGATAATAGATGTGATGCTGTGCTTGTGGATCACATGGCCTCCTGAGACATTGTTCCCACTGTGTATCATAGTGCTCTGGGTGGTTTCGAGAGTACAAAACCATGGAGAACTGCTGGGTCTCAACTGGATCGCCATTCCAAAGTGATGAAAATGTCATCTAGCCTCAGTTTAAGAACACTCCCTTATTAATGTGTTTCAAACATTAATGTTGTATTTTCTTAATCACATATTCCCTCCTATGCACATCTTATAGGGGAATAAAGTAAGGGAAGTGTTTTCATCATATGAAGTCCACACAGTTTTTCCCCCTGCTATGTAGCTGTCATCGAGAAGGACTTCACTAAGCAGAATGTGCTTTGTTCTTGGCACAGTAAACAAAGAGTTAAATTATAGGGCCAGCTGGTGCCTTGCCAGGGGGGCAGGGAAAGAAAGAGGGCCAGCCTTCACTTTTCTTCCCATATTGTCAAACTTCTTATATATCCTCACCCCCATCTTCTATATCCACTCCTTTTTCTCCCTTCCTAGGGTCAAAAAACTAAAATTAAAAAGCAAAAACTTCTGACACTTTGAAGTAATTTCTGGGGCTACCCCCACTTTATAGTATTTTCTGTAGTGGGCAACGGCTTCAGCTGGTGGTCAGGTCCTCTCTAGTTCTACCTGCAGTCACTCTCATCAGGACTGCTTGAAGGGCAGTGTCTGGGGAAATTAGACAGAAATCGGTCCTAGCTCTGCTCCTCACCAGCCGAGCAGCACCGAGCAACTCGCCTGGTCTCCTTGAGCCTTGGAGCTCCCATAAGTAAGATGGGTATAAAAAGACCCACTGTGGGAGTTGCCATGAGGATCAGAGACAACGCCTGTAGCACAGTGGGCACATTTCAGTGCACAATAAAGGACAGAGTTTTATTGCAATTATTACCCCAGCTCTTTCCCCAATATAGTCTTGCTGAATTCATTTTCCCCAGAACCACTCTCCCTAACTATGGCAGCCGAGATTGCTTCACTGCATGTAAACTCAGAATCTCCCCAGACACAGGGAACAATCTTGGTCCCAGAGAGAAGCTATTTCTGATCAGAGTGGGGAATGGGACATGCAAATAGTAACAACAGTGACAATAACAACAACAACAATAATAATTGATTCTGTTCACTTAGTTCATCATTAGCATGTCACCTTGAGTTATTATTTGAATTGCTGTTTTTGTAAATCAGGATAGTCTAATATTAGCAAGTTCACCTGGTTTGGCCTAAATAATACTCAGACATGGTTCTCTTATTCCATATCTCTCCCCTCTCATCTCCGGGTAGCCTTACCTGCTCCCGACCACACATGACTGTGATTACCCAGATATGACATGCCCTGTGCCTAGAATATCCTTCCCTATCTCCCCTGGGAAACTCTTTCTTGTCCTTCAAGACTCAGCTCAAGGAGACCTTTTCTGACTCTTTTCCTATGACTCCCTTCTATTAACAGACACACACACACACACACACACACGCACGCACACGCACACACACACACACACAGAGGCTCCATTACACCATCACAGACCTTTATGGTGGGACCTCAATTGCACAGTAATTACTTGTTTATATCTCTGCCTCCCCCCATTAGATGATGAGCAAGTGAAAGCAGAGGTTGTGAATTCATTTTGGCAGCCCCAGTGCCTAGCCTGGCACTTGGTTGTTAATAAGGCCTTGTTGAATGAAAGAATTAAATCATTAAAAATCTCAAGATTAATTAAGAGTGTGGTTTTATGATTGTCCCATTGTGGCATAATTCTTAATGTAATACAGTATTTAACATTGTGCCTTGAATATAGCACGTGTTCCATAAATGTTTGTGAACTGAATAAATGAATGATGGCAGGTGAAAATCTCTTAATTAGATCCAGAGGGTCCTCTTTATTTGTACAATCTAAACAAAAAAGGCGTTCTCAGACACTGAAAAAAGCTATGCCGACATCTTTGTCTTACAAAAGACTCATCTGAATGATAATGAGTGTGGAAAATGGATTAGCTCCTGGGTGGACAGTTTTTTTTTGTTTGTTTGTTATTTGTTTTTGTTTTTTGTCTGGGTAAAAAAGCAAAAATGCTTGAGTACTCCAAGAGTTAGGAAGGTTTGGTACCCTCTTCTATGATTTTTATTTTAGTGCTTATTTAATTTAAAAAATTAAACTATTTGTGAAACACAAATTAAAATTGGGAAAAATAGTTATTACTAGCACTGTAGTATTGTTAATTTTTAGTATTATTTTATATGTCTGCAAACCAGATAACAATGGAGAAATCGATTACCATCTGTTCTTAGACTCTAGTGATATGGCATTATTATCTCTAGGAGTACTCTTTTACTGTGTGATCAAAATATACTAATAATCCAATTTTTTAAGTTGATCAGTAAATGTTGCTAACCCACATTATTACATGATATGCTTCAGATGAAGCATGAATTATTTTAAAAATAGGTGATAAAGAAGGCCTAATTTATTGGTTCTGGTCCAGTGCATTGTTTTAAGTGCATTAAGAAGGGTATTTGGGAGGCTGGCCAGTTAGTTGGTTAGAGATGGTATTATAACACCAAGGTCAAGGGTTCAGATCCCTGTACCAGTCAGTGCCAAAAATAAAAAAAAGCAGGGGGGGTGGGGTTGAAGTTCCATGAAGTAAAGTGTAGTTCCTCCTTTATCCAGAGCAGTGAAGGATCACTGAGACGCTAAGTTAAGGGCACATCATGAAACTAAAACAGACACTTAAACTTCTTGTGCCAAAATACTGCTCTCTTTTCCTCTTTCTTTCCTGATTAATCTTAGGATCATTCTCCGTTACCACCACCCAAGGATTAAAAGAAGATTAATAGTATCAACCTCAAAGGTTTTGTAAAAATTAGGAAAAGTACATGTAAAGTGTCCAGAACAATGCTTGACACAAGTAGATGTTCCATAAATAGTTGTTGCTACTGGTTTTATCATCATTATTCCTATTTACCCATCAACCTTCCATCGTCTCAACCAGCGCAGAGCTGCAGTTAGCAGCCTTAGTTTTGTTTTCCACTCGAGCGAAGGCTAACTCCTGTATGAACACCAGTTGTCCTAACTCTTGTTTACTGATAGAATCTGCTTTCTGTACAGTTCCTTCTCACTCATTCAAGTTTTCTTTCATGGTATTTCCACCCTGTTTTCTATGATTCAATTTCTGCTGTAAGTCCATTCAACATCATAAATCTTCTATCTGATTATGAAAACATGGTTTCCCAGAAGCATTTGATTCTGATAACACAGAATCACAAAATTATTGATGATCAGGGCTGTAGCATCATACAGCTACCAAGGATTTCCTTCACTTGAAATCAATGTGTATTAGTTCTCCATTGCTGTAACAAATTATCACAAATTTCACAACTTAAAACACCACCAGTCTGTTACCTCCCAGTTCTATAGGTCAGAAATCTGGGATTGTGTAGCTGGGATCTCTGCTCAGGGTCTCACAAGGCCAAAACCAATGTGTGTCAGCTGGCTGTGTTCTCATTTGTAGCTCTGGGTCCTCTTCAAATCTCATTCCTGTTACTGGCAGAATTTAGTTCCTTGCAGTTATAGAACTGAGGTTTGTCGGGTCCGCTGCCAGCTGACCGACCCGAACAGCCCCAGCCTCGTTCCTTTCGGTGGGCGAGTGAACGGCCCGGATTCCTCTTTCCCTCCTGTCCCCTTTGGAAGGAGATGGGGTAAGAGAGCCGTGAAGAGAGATGAGCACACTGCCGACCCCAAACCAGCCCCGTTAAAGGACACTCAGACGCGGCGGGGGTTCTGTCCAGCAGTTCCGTTTATTATCACACAAGCACTTGCTTTTATAGGCAGATAGGGAGGGGAGTTTTTTTACGTCCTCCAATCAGCTTCAAGGGCATGCATCCTGTCTCAATGCCTAGCTATTGTGTTCACGAGCGTGGAAGTATGTATTTGGCCAATAAGGACTTAGGCAAGGTTCCCGCAGACACCCCCACCCTACTTCCTCCCAGCGCCGTCTTAGGCTGCCACATTAATAACCCAATCAGCTTAAAGGTCAAGGGCATGCATCCTGTCTCAATGCCTAGCTATTGTGTTCATGAGCGCAGAAGCATGTATTTGGCCAATAAGGGCTTAGGCAAAGTTTCCGCAGACATTCCCACCCTACTTCCTTCTGGCCCCGTATTAGGCTGCCACATTAATCCACTTGTAATGTCACTTAAGGTGGTGTTAGTTTTTTTTTTTGAGACCGGCCGCACTGCACTCAGCCAGTGAGCACACCGGCCATCCCTATATAGGATCCGAACCCACAGCGGGAGCGTCGCTGTGCTCCCAGCGCCGCACTCTCCCAAGTGCACCACGGGCTCAGCCCATGGCGTTAGTTTTTAAAGCCCAACAAGGTTACCATTTCCTGGTTAGCTTTTAGCCAGAGGTTGCTCTCAGCTACTTACACCCATTCTGTGGTCCTTGCACAGGCACTTCTACCTTCAAAGCCAATGACAGCACATTGATTTCTTCTTATGCTTCAAATCTCTGTGACTTCTGCTCCCAGCCTTGGAAAACTTTCTGCTCTATAAGGGGCCACTTAGTTTAGTCAGGCCTACCTGTATAATCTCTGTATCTTCAGGTCAATTAATGTCTTAGTCCATTTTGTGGTTGCTGTAACAGAATACCACAGACTGATATATGTATTACTCATACATATATATATATATATGTGTGTGTGTGTGTGTGTGTATATGTATATGTATGTATGTATGTATGTATGTGTGTATTTCTTACAGTTCTGGAGGCTCGGAAGTCCAAGGCTGAGGGGCCTGTATCTGGCAAGGGCCTTCCTGCTACATCAGCCCAGGGCAGAAGGCAAAAAGGCAGTAGAGTGTGTGCATGAGAGAGAGAGAGCAAGAGGGGGCCAAACTTGCTTTTCTAACAAGGCTACTCTCAAGACAACTAACCTACTGTAATGATAATGCCATTAATCTATTCACCCTCATGAACAAATCACCTCTTATTAGGCCCCACCTCCCAATACTACTGCATTAGAGATTGTTTCCAACCCATGAACTTTGGGGGACACATTCAAGCCATTGCAACTGAGTTAGGACTTCAGTTACATAGCAATACTTATTTACTGTTTGAATAACCAAGAAGTGAGAATCTTGGAAGGCCACCTTATAATTGTACCTACCATACAATGTGAGTTCAGTTCTCCTGGTTCTGGGATTCTGGGTTTCATGAAAGTATTAGGTTTTTAGTTGCAAGGAACATAGACTCCTTTAACCAGAATTCTATACTCAATGAAAATATCTTTTACAAATGAAAAATACTTTCAGACAAACAAGAGCTGAGAGCTTTTATCACAAACAGACCTGCTTCAAGAAGTGCAAAAGGAATTTCCTCATGCAGGAGTATGATAGCAGAAAGAAACTCAA
This sequence comes from Galeopterus variegatus, assembly GCF_000696425.1. Lineage (NCBI taxonomy): Eukaryota > Metazoa > Chordata > Mammalia > Dermoptera > Cynocephalidae > Galeopterus > Galeopterus variegatus. The sequence goes on along the minus strand of NW_007726113.1, from coordinate 2,172,404 downwards.
ATTTACAAAAACTAAAGAGTGCCAAAAATGATGTAAATAAATAAATGTAAATGATGATTTTCTTTTTTTTTCAATCACAAAAAAAATTGTGTGAAGCAAAAATTGTGACAATGTATTACAATAGCACAAAGGATGGGTAAGAATAAATGTAACTTTACTATTATAAGGTTCCTACATTATACATGAAGTGAAATGATATTATTTGAAGATAGGTTGTGATAAATTCAAGATGTATATTGTAAACCCTAGAGCAAGCACTATGAAAAAAATTAAATAGGAGTACAATTAATAGTTAATTGCAAAGATAAAATGGAATCATAAAATCATTTGATTAATCGAAATAAAGGCCAAAAAGGTGAGACAGAACACATAGGACAAATAGAAAGTAATTAGAGAGATGGTAGATTTAAATCCAACCACATCAATAAAAATGAAAAGATGGAAAAAATATACCACCAAACACTAATCAGAATAAAAGCTGTAGTAGCTGTATCTACAGACTTCAGAATAAAGACTAGTATCAGGTGTAAAGAGTAATTTTAATTTGGATAGTGTTGAGTTTATAAATCAAACTGGGAATCTAAAAAGGCATCAGTCTCCATTTTTTATGTTTGATTATTGACAATTTGAAACCCCTCACTCCCCCTTAACTTTCTGTCCCATGTCTGGGCAAGCTAACGAGGAAGCCCAGGTGCTCTATACTTTGGCACCAACAGGAAGTTCCAAGAACATGAGCCCAACCTCATGAAAAGAACCCTCACCTCAGCCGTACCCCCTAACCACCATAAAACCCTAAGCCAGTCACCCTTCCCATTCTCTCAAGCTGTCTCAGACCTGCTTGGGAGCCTGCCCTTTTCTCCCCAGAAGGCCATATTCTGTGAGAAATAACTTTTTTATGCCCTTTTTATCTTCAGTCTCAACAGCGTCTCAACAGCCAAGTCAAATTTTGGATGAGACAGAGGGTTCATTTTGGCTCTGCACACTGACCACAATAGGGGAGAACTGACATCTTAACAAATATTGAATCATCTGACGCATGGGTACCATACCTCTCTCCATTTATTTGTCATCTTTAATTTTTTTCACAAATGTTTTATAGTTTTCATCATGTAGATCCTGCCCATATTTGGTTAAACATATTCTTAAGTATTTTATATTTTTGATGCCACTGTACATAGTATTGTTTTCTTATTTCAATCTCCAGTTTTTCTTTACTAATATGTAAAAATATATTTAAATTTTGTATAGTGAACTTGTATCCTTTGATCTTACTAAATTCAATTATTAGTTCCAGTAACTTTCTTGTAGATTCCTTAAAATTCTATTCATAGATGATCATGTCATCAGTCAGTGACAGTTCTACTTCTCTTCCAATCTTTAGCCTTTTATTTATATTTCTTGCCATATACCACTGGCTAGAAACTCCAATATAATATTGAATAAAAATGGTGAGGAAAAACACCCCTGCTTTGTTTCAAATCTTAGGAGGAAAACATAAGTGTTTCACTGTTGCTTTGCATTGCTTCGCCCCCCAGGGATTTGTCACCCCACTTCCCCTGGGTGATGGAGATGCAAAGGATTACTCAAAGCCCATCTCTTCTGAGCAGCCAGAGGCCCCAAAGTGGTTAATCTCCCACCAGAACCCTCAAGCGAGAGGCAACCCTTTCTTGGGAAATTAACACCAAATTGGAGTTCTCTTCCTGCATTTATTTCCCAGACCAGGAAGTTACAGGAAGAGAACAAAGGTGGGGTTATATTTTAACAGTATAGGCTGGTAACTTTCAGTGAAACAAGACAGATGACATTCCAGTAATGCAACTAAGTGATCTTATCAACACAAGCTTGATCTTAGCAAACATTCCTTCTTATAGCAATTTCTCAGTATCTTTACATGACAATCAGTAACTAGTCTTTCTTCAAGCCAGCAACCTGCTGTACCACAATTCTTATCTTGCAACAGAGACTTATAGCCTGAGGGAAATTTCCAGTCCTCCACAAGGTCAATATTTGAAATTGCAAGGCTTTGGAAAACCAAGCCCTGTGAAGTACATATGCTTTTTAGTATATTCCACACTTCACTACTAACTATAATTGTAGGTTTTTTGTAGATATCTTTTATCGGGTTGCCAAAATAATTTCCTTTCATTCCTAGTTTGCTAGGAGCACTTATAATGAATTGATGCTAAATTTTGTCAAATTCTTTTTTCACATTCATTGATCATGAGAATTCCATTTTTTAGTTTGTTAATATGGTTAATTACATTGACAAATATTTAAATATTGAATGAAATTTGTGTTCTGAGATAAACCCTACTTGCTCTTATTTTATTGTAATATCTTTGTCTGATTTTGGTATCAGGCTCATAAAGTGAGCTGAAAAGCACTTTATTCTCTTTTATTTTCCAGATATGTTTTCATAGATTTGGTATTATTTCTTCTTCAAATGTTTGGAAAAACTTGTGAGTGAAATCAACTGGGCCTGGAGTTTTTGGTTGTTGTTCTAATGTTTTTTGTTTCTGTATTTTTGTGGGAAAGTTTTTAAATACATATTTAGATTTTTTTAACAGATATAGGACTATTTTGATTACGAATATCTTTTTGAGTGAACTTTGATAGTTGGTGTCTTTTACTGAATTTGTAAATTTTATCTAATTTGTCAAATTTATTGGCATAAATTTGTTCATAATCTTTCCTTATTTTTTTAATGTCTGTGTGATTTGCAGGAATGTCTCTCATTCCTGATATTGGCAATTTCTGTCTTTTCTCAGTTTTGTTTATCAGCATGATTAGAATTTTAACAACTGATTGCCTCTAAAAAAAACAACTTTTGGGACCTCTGGTCAAGATGGTGGAATAGACAGTCCCCAGCATCACTTTCTCCCACAAGTCAACCAATTTACAGCTATTAAAAAGCAATGACAGCCAAGCTGGGGCTGCTAGAGCTCAGGGGAAAAGGAGGAGAGACCTACGGAGTGCATGAATGTGGGAGAAGCCATGATGAGAGAAAGAAAAACCTCTCTGACTGTTTCAAGCCCTGGCCATTTCCAGGCTGGAGCTGCTGAGTGCACACAGCAGAAGCCAGCAAGAGCTACAGCTGTGCCCTTTGAATGAAGTTGCTTGTAGGTGTCAGGGGAGAAGAGGGCCTTGGTGGCTTCCAGGCCAGCAAGACCACTAATAGGGTTCCTGTGAACCCACATAGGAGCGAGGAAACACAACAACTGAAAAAAAGAGCCACTCAGAGGCCAGTGAGTCATCACAAGGGACCGGTGATAAGCCTGTCCCATGGAAAGTGTTTGCAGCATGGGCACTGGGGGAGATGAGCCACAGGGGGAACAGTGGGGCACACCAAGTACAGCTGATCTGCTTCTCAATCAGCATAGGACCACTCAGAGGAGACTGGTCAGGAATATAGAATTGCATGGGGTGCAGTTTGATGAAAAGACTCAGGCCCAGACCAGAGTTTCTACACAACCCGGGTGCGCAGGATTTCACTAGACCCAGAAGTACCTATAAAGTCAACCATTACAAACTGAGCTGCAAAAAAAGCCTTCCCTAGTGAATCAGCAGCAAAGCAGCAATTTAGCTCAACCACAGGACTCTAGTGCTGGTCCCCATTTAATGGTCCCCATTAGTTCCAATGCAGAGTTTAAGTGGTGGTAATAGCAAAATATCCAACACAGAACTGAGAGAAAAACAAAGTACCTGCAACCAGAGACAAAGTTTGATATTAACTAGTAAAGGTCTCATTTCACCAGAGAACACTGATAACACCTAGAAGGACCAGAAGTCCCCTGGGCTACCAAGCCCGAAATGGGGGAGGGCTGTGGGTCTCAGCAATGCCCCCTGACACCCAAAACCAGTTCCAAGGGTGGGGGATGAGGTCCTTGGCCACACCTCCCTGACACGGGCAACCACTCCAGTGACAACCACTGAGCCACTGCAGGAAGCACCCCAGGTTCTCCTGAGTCAGGGTGGTGGGGGACCAGTGGCTTTGGCCATGCCCCCCCAACAAGTGCAACCAGCCCAGCAACAACCACTATGTCACTGCAAGAAGGGCCCCAGGTTCCCAAGCTGGGATGGTGGGCAGTGAGGGCTTTTGCCACACCTCCCTGATATCTGCACTCAGCCTGACAATGACCAAGCCACCACTGGAAGCCCCCTGGGAATAAGAGGGTGCCACAGGCCTCAATCCCACCCCTCCTACTTTCTCCTTCTTCCATAGCATTTCCTTCCCCTTTTCCCTCTCCCCCTCCCTCTCAACTTCTCCACAACAACATCCTAGAATGTAAAAAATTAATATTAATAAAATTACATTTTCTTTAAATAAATAAATAAACAAATAAATAAAGATAATGATGCATCAAAAAAACCCCATCCTTTGGTTCCTTGGTTGTATTAATTATTCTCTATTTTATTTTCTGTTTTCTATTTTGTTGAATTTAGCCCTCATTATTTTCTTCCATCTGCTTAGTTGGGGGGTAATTTTCTCTCCTTTTTCTATTTCCTTAAAAGAAAAGCTTAGACCATTGTTTTTTGAAATCTTTTTCTTTTCTAATGTAGTGTTTAATGCTATTTTTTTTAAAAGTTCCCCCAAGCACTTTTTCAGTTACATTTCACAAATTTAGTCATTCAGCTCAAGATATTTTTCTCTTTGACCACTGACTTTTTAGAAGTGTGTTGTTAACTTCCAAATATTTAGGGATTTTTCAAATATCTTGCTGTTATTGATTTCTGGTTTAATTTTGTTGTGGCAAGAGAATGTGCTTTGAATGTTTCAATTTTTAAAATTTATTGAGCCTTGTTTTAGAAACCAAAATATGATCTACTTTGATAAATGGGCCATGAGCACTTGGAAAGAATGTATATTCTTCTGTTGTTGGTTGTAATGTTCCATAAATATGAAATAAAGTTGATTGATAGTGTTTTTCATGAATTCTATATCCCTACTGACTTTCTACTAGTTCCATTAATTATTAAAATTAAAATTATTAAAATTAATTTTTCTTGGGTTTTTATGGGAGTGATAGTTATTTTTCAGGAACCAAACCCAGTACTCCCTTGAGGATTTCTTGTAAGGGTGGTCATGTGGTAGTGAACTCCCGCAGTTTTTGTTTATCTGAGAAATATACTATTTGCCCTTCATTTCAGAAGGATAGCCTTGCAGGGTAGAGTATTCTTGGCTGGCAATCTTTGTCTTTTAGTATTCTGAATATATCATCCCTTTCCTTTCTAGTTTTTAGGGTTTGTGATGAAAAGTCTGATGTTAGCCTGATTGGGGCTCCCTTATAGGTGATTTGATGCTTCTCTCTTGCAGCTTTTAAGATTCTCTCTTCGTCTCTGAGTTTTGCCAATTTGACTATAAGATGTCTTGGAGAAGGCCTTTTTGGGTTGAATACATTTGGAGATCTTTGAGCTTCCTGGATCTGAAGATCTGTGATTTTTCCTATACCTGGGAAGTTTTCTTCCACTATTTTGTTGAATATGTTTTCAATGCAATCTCCATTTTACTCCTCTTATGGAATACCCATGACTCGGATATTTGAGCACTTAAGGTTATCTGATATCTCTCTCAGATTTTCTTCAATGTCTTTAATTCTTTATTCTTTTTTTTTTGGGGGGGGGTGCTTGTGTTATTTCAAACAGCCCATCTTCAAGTTCAGAGGTTCTCTCTTCCACTTCGACAAGACTGCTGGTTAAACTCTCCTTTGTGTTTTTTATTTCGCTGAATAACTTCCTCAGTTCAGCAAGTTCTGCTACATTTTTTTCAGGACATTGATTTCCTTGTACATTTCCTCTTTCAGGTCCTGTATACTTTTCCTCATTTCATCATGATGTCTAGCTGAGTTTTCTTGTATCTCATTCAGTTTCCTTAGAATTATCACTCAAAATTCCTTGTCATACAGTGCGCCACTTGGGAAGTGTGGCGGCGCTCCCGCCGAGG
>NW_007726113.1:2161527-2166223 GCF_000696425.1 Galeopterus variegatus | reverse complement strand
CTATACTACAAAGCTATAATAACCAAAACAGTATGGTACTGGCATAAAAACAGACACACTGATCAATGGAATAGAATAGAGAATCCAGAAATCAACCCACACACTTACTGCCATTTGATCTTTGCAAAGGCACCAAGCCTATCCACTGGGGAAGGGACTGCCTCTTCAGCAAATGGTGCTGGGAGAACTGGATATCCATATGCAGGAGAATGAAACTAGACCCACACCTCTCACCATATACTAAAATCAACTCGAAATGGATTAAGGATTTAAATATATACCCTGGAACAATAAATCTTCTTAAAGAAAACATAGGAGAAAAACTTCAGGAAATAGGACTGTACACAGACTTCATGAATATGATCCCAAAAGCATGGGCAACTAAAGGAAAAATAAACAAATGGGATTATATCAAACTAAAAAGCTTCTGCACAGCAAAAGAAACAATTAACAGAGTTAAAAGACAACCAACAGAATGGGAGAAAATATTTGCAAAATATACATCTGACAAAGGATTAATATCCAGCATATATAAGAAACTCAACTTTACAAGAAAAAAACAAGCAATCCAATTAAAAAATGGGCAAAAGAGCTAAGTAGGCATTTCTCTAAGGAAGATATACAAATGGCCGACACATGAAAAAATGCTCAACATCACTCAGCATCTGGGAAATGCAAATCAAAACCACACTGAGTTACCATCTCACCCCCGTTAGGATGGCTAAAATCCAAAAGATTGTGAATGATAAATGCTGGCGAGGTTGGGGGAAAAAAGGAACTCTCATACATTGTTGGCGGGATCGCAAAATGGTGCAGCCTCTATGGAAAATGGTATGGAGGTTCCTCAAACAAATGCAGATAGATCTACCATATGACCCAGCTATCCCACTGCTGGGAATATACCCAGAGGAATGGAAATCATCAAGTCGAAGGTATACCTGTTTCCCAATGTTCATTGCAGCACTCTTCACAATAGCCAAGAGCTGGAATCAGCCCAAATGTCCATCATCGGATGAGTGGATACGGAAAATGTGGTATATCTACACAATGGAATACTACTCAGCTATAAAAACGAATGAAATACTGCCATTTGCAACAACATGGATGGACCTTGAGAGAATTATATTAAGTGAAACGAGTCAGGCACAGAAAGAGAAATACCACATGTTCTCACTTATTGGTGGGAGCTAAAAATTAATAAATAAATTCACACACACACACACACACACACACAAAAAAAAAAAAAAAAAAAAACCTGGGGGGGGGGGGGGAAGAAGATATAACAACTACAATTACTTGAAGTTGATACAATAGGCAAACAGAAAGGACATTGTTGGGTGGGAGGGAGGAGAGGGAGGAGGGAGGGAGGTTTTGGTAAGGGGCTACAATAATCAACCACAATGTATATCAACAAAATAAATTTTTTTAAAAAAAGAAAGAAAGAAAAAGAAAAAGAATTATTAAAATTAGAATGGAGATGTTGAAATTTTCAACTTAAATTGTGGATGCATCTACTCCTGTCAGTTCCATCAATTATTGCTTTAAAACTCTGTTAAGTGTATATATTCAGAACGTTATGCTCTCTTGATGAATTCACCCATTTATCAATATGCTGTGGCCCTTACTATCTCTCTATAATATTCTTTGCTCTGAAATACTTATTAGTGTATTAATATGTTAACATATGTATTAATCATACCTTTTTATTTTGTGTATTTCTGATGCTTTGACATGTGGACCTTGCTGACACTGGAGAGACCTTACCTCTCAGGGCTAGCCAATTCCTAGAGGTAACAAAAACTCACTTAGAGTGTGCACTTCAAATGCAAACCAACCAATCCAGAACCCCAACCCCAACCAATTCCTTTACTGGGCTTCACACACCCAGCCATTATTCCCCTGACCTAATCACCCCAGGACCAGGTACCAGGGAAGTAGAAACTGGCCCTATATCCCACGGCCCACTGAAATTATTCAAACCAGCCAATCCTAAGCTTGTTTGTGCTGCCTCACCTTGCCTTTCCTATAGAAACCACATAAAGGCTCTTGCCCATGTTTCCCCATCAATTCCCTCTGCCTCCTGGCCAACCTGGTACTTCCCCTGTGTGGCCCTGGGTAATGTGACATGCCCTCTCCTCTTGGAAACTATGAGTAACAAACTATCTTTCCAATGGCAATAATCTCCCGATTTGTTAGCCTCACCACATCAGAATAACAATAAAACCTACATTTTAACACAATGTATAACTATTTTAATCTAGCCACTCTAGCTTTCTTTTGACTGTGCTTACCCAGTATATCTTTTTCCACCTTTTTAGTTTTAACTGATTTCTACTTTTATATTCGAAGCAGGCAACATATAATTGATTTTGCTTTTTTATCCAATATGACAATTTCTGCCTTTTAACTGAACTGTTTAGATCATTTACATTTAATGGAATTATAAATAAGGTTATGTTTAAATATATCACTTTTTAATGTGTTTTTTGTTTTGTTCTGTTTTGTACGGGTCTCATCAGTTCTTTGTTTCTTTTTTCTTCTTTTCCTAGTTTCTTTTTTATTAATTATGTTTTTAATGATTCTATTTTATTTTCTTTTTTAGCCTATTACCTATTCTATTTTGTTTGTTTGTTTTTAAATAGTTGCTTTAAGGTTTACATTACACATGGTCCACCTTCAAGTAATAACATACAATTTCACGTATTGTATAAAAACCTTAAAAAATATACTTCATTTCCCTACTCCCACTCCAGTCTGTGCTATCACTGTCATGTGTTTTACTTCTACATATGTTATAAATCCATAATATATTGTTATTATTTTTGCCTTAGTAAATTATCCTTTAAAAGGATTTTTTTAAATAAAAGTCTTTTGTATTTTCCCAAATATTTACCATATAGTACTTTTCATTTCTTTTTATATATTCAAATTTCCATCTGATATCATTTTCCTTTTGCCTGAAGGATTTTCATTAAAATTTCTTGTAGTGCAGGTTTGCTGCCAATGAATTCTCTCAGTGTTTACATGTTTATATTATTCAAACTTACTTTCTAAAAGATATTTTTGCTGGGTATAGAATTCTAGGTGAATTTTTTTTAAATGTTACTCCATGTTAAAGATGTCACTCCTCTGTCTTCTGGATTCACTGGCTTTTAAAACCTTCTTCCTAAAAGAAATGCCACTTTCTCACACAATTTATGATCAAAGGAAACCACATGGCTAAAATAATTTTAAATATAAGGGGAGGCAAACCCTACTGTGTGCCTAAAATGAGAGAAAAATTGATATATTTGTGAACAGAACTAATGACTTCCACTTTACCTTAGGCCAGTATAAGCCTTACTGTAAAAGGATAAACCTTCCAATCTAGCCCCACATTCACCATAAGGTGAAATTTAGTCACATTCACCATAAGGTTATTATTACAATATTTCTCTTTGGAATCACACTGACATTTAGCATAGTGCTTACAGCTAAGGCTCCAAAGCAATTCAGGCTAGATGCAAATCCTCCTCTTCTGGTACTTGTGTGGCCTTGAACATGTTATTTAACCTACCTTAGCTTCAGCTTTTTTTCCATGTGAAATGGAAATAAGAATATTAATTCCTACTTACAAGTTTTTTTCCAAGGATTTAATAAGTAATGCTGGCTAAGCGCTTAATCTAATGCCTTGTATGAAGTAAGTGCTCAATAACTAGCATTTCACCATTGCTGTTATTGTTGCTATTATGATTATTGAATATGTGCTGCAAAATGCTAAGCAGATGGTACAATAGCCACAGCTATACTGGTAGCGGGTTCTCAGCTTCTTCCCTTGCACTTGACAGGACTTCCATGTAGGTCAAGGTGGTTGGAACATAGTAAGACTCTAAGAGCTCATATTCTGCAATTAGAAAAAGCTGTTAACTTATCTCTAAGTGCAAAGTCCAAGTCAGATATGTCAGCAGGCCCATTTGTACCTATCTCTGCAGTTATTCAAAGTTCTCATGTTAGAGAAGAAAAGGAAATAAAGGGCATCCAAACTGGAAAAGATGAAGTCAAACTGTCCCTGTTTGCAGATGACATGATCCTATATATCGAACAGCCTAAAGACTCTACAAAAAGACTCTTGGAGTTGATAAGTGATTTCAGCAAAGTAGCAGGATAAAATATCAACACACAAAAATCAGTAGCATTTCTATTCTCCAATAGTGAACATGCAGAAAGGGATATCAAGAAAGGTTGCCCATTTACAATAGCAACCAAAAAAATAAAATACTTAGGAATTGAGTTAACCAAGGATGTGAAAAATCTCTATAATGAGAACTACAAACCACTGCTGAGAGAAATTAGGGAGGATACAAGAAGATGGAAAGATATCCCATGCTCTTGGATTGGAAGAATCAACATAGTGAAAATGTCTATACTACCCAAGGTGATATACAAATTTAATGCAATCCCCATCAAAATTCCAAAGACATTTTTCTCAGAAATGGAAAGAACTATCCAGACATTTATATGGAATAACAAAAGACCACACATAGCTAAAGCAATGCCGAGCAAAAAAAATAAAGCTGGAGGCATAACACTACCTGACTTTAAGCTATACTACAAAGCTATAATAACCAAAACAGTATGGTACTGGCATAAAAACAGACACACTGATCAATGGAATAGAATAGAGAATCCAGAAATCAACCCACACACTTACTGCCAT
>NW_007726113.1:2138174-2161092 GCF_000696425.1 Galeopterus variegatus | reverse complement strand
TTACTGCCATCTGATCTTTGACAAAGGCACCAAGGCTATTCATTGGGGTAGTGATTGCCTGTTCAGTAAATGGTGCTGGGATAACTGGATATCCATATGCAGGAGAATGAACCTTGACCCATACCTCTCCGGATTAAAGAATTAAATATACATCCTGAAACAATAAATCTTCTTAAAGAAAACATAGGAGAAACATTTCAGGAAGTAGGACTGTACACAGACTTCATGAATATGATCCCAAAAGCATGGGCAACCAAAGGAAAAATAAACAAATGGGATTATATCAAACTAAAAAGCTTCTGCACAGCAAAAGAAACAATTAACAGAGCTAAAAGACAACCAACAGAGTGGGAGAAAATACCTAGAGTTTCCTTCGAGATACCCCCTCCTCCATTCTCAGCCAAACCTAGAGTTTCCTTCGAGATACCCCCTCCTCCATTCTCAGCCAAACCTAGAGTTTCCTTCGAGATACCCCCTCCTCCATTCTCAGCCAAACCTAGAGTTTCCTTCGAGATACCCCCTCCTCCATTCTCAGCCAAACCTAGAGTTTCCTTCGAGATACCCCCTCCTCCATTCTCAGCCAAACCTAGAGTTTCCTTCGAGATACCCCCTCCTCCATTCTCAGCCAAACCTAGAGTTTCCTTCGAGATACCCCCTCCTCCATTCTCAGCCAAACCTAGAGTTTCCTTCGAGATACCCCCTCCTCCATTCTCAGCCAAACCTAGAGTTTCCTTCGAGATACCCCCTCCTCCATTCTCAGCCAAATAACAACTACAATTTCTTTGAAGGGGTTACAACAAGCAAACGGAAAGGACATTCTTGGGTGGGAGGGGGGAGAGGGAGGAGGGAGGGAGGTTTCGGTGATGGGTCATAATAATCAACCACATTGTATATTGACAAAATAATAAATAAATAAATAAATAAATAAATCCTGCTATACCAAATGACTCCACCTGAGAGAAATTTTAGTCTTGTTCTTAACTCACATTACCCTTTCAAAAGCCACAAATTGATTTTTAGAATTTCCCCAAAGAATGTCACAAAGGTATAGGTTGCTGCATTAAATATGTGTATCCCTAAAAAGTTTTAAGAAAAATTAATATTTTTAAACCCTACTTAAACCTTACAAGGCACCAGTAATAATCAGTTTGAAAAGCTAGCTATAAAGGTAATATTAATTTTAAAAATATACTATGTAAAGAAGCAGAAAACACCTTATTTTTTTTTAAAGTTTTAATATTTTTAAAGTTTTAAATTTTATTGAGAGAATCTAGCAACAGAAAGTTGTGCCACACTACTGTGTGAGCATATTGCATGTTGTAAAATGTTGTCCTTTTTGTAGCGGGCCTTAGCTGGTAGCACCCCTTGAATGTACCCCTCCCCACCCCAACCTATGCCCGCAGCACCTAGAGTTTCCTTCGAGATACCCCCTCCTCCATTCTCAGCCAAGTGTTTCAGGTGGGATGGGCCACCATCTTAGATTGGATTCCCAAGGTACAGATTCTGAGACAAAACATGGCATGCAGCAGGCTTATCGGAGGGTGCCCTCAGGAGAGACATCTTTAAGGACCCAAGGAGGACAGGCCTGTAGAGGGATGCGCTGATGCAGTAGCAAAGTGGCTGCAATTGAGGTGTCAGCTGGTTCTCTGGGGAACTATGAAGCCAGCATGACTCAATATGAGGCAAGGGAGCTAGTTCTTTATGTCCCCATGTTAGCCAGTCATTGGCTCAAGCCATCCCGTGGGAGGAAGTATAACTTTGGGTTAGTCAGTTCTCTTAAGCGGTGGACGAGCCACTGGCAGCTGACATTCCCAGCAGCTGGGGGATAGGCAAACCAGCCCTGACAAGGCCCAACAGAGTATCCACTCAACATCCACCCAGCTACAGGGATGACCCTGTAGGATTGAGCTCAATTTCCAGACTTCTGTTTGAGCAATCAGGGAACTGGGTTATTTATTTCACTGAACTGGGACCTGGTAGTATGTGCCCTGGTGCTGTCTTGAAGCCTCAAAGGACAAGTGTGATAGGAAGGCAGCCATGCCTGAGAAGTGTTCCTGAGAGCTGGAAGAGAAAAACTGGGTCCTGATCACCCTGTTTGACCCCCGGTCAAGCTGAATTTGATGCTAAATATAATCCTTGGATAGAGCCAGAATGTTTCTTTTTTAGCTGTAGTCAGTTTAGATCAGCCTTACAGTCCCTTGTACTTCACACATTTTCTAAATTCATGTGTAGGATGACATATTTCTTACTAAAAGAACAACAAGTTTTCTTTTGAAACGTGATAAATTATTAAATTTCATGTAGCAAGTAAACAGGTGAGAGCAGCAGATAAAATTGTTTTAAAGTGTAAAGAAGGAAAACAAAATCTATCAGAAGTTAAGATATCTTTAATGCTTTATGAAAACAGAGTGCTGCTATTTGAGAATAAACAAGAGGTAAGTAGAACAAACAGCACAGAAGTTAGAATAAATATTTACTACATGCTAAAGACAATAAAAATTGTATTTGATAATAGAAAGAGTAAAAATGTCATTGGCCAATTGGTTAGCTATTTTGGAAAATTCTATTTGAGACTTAATCTTAAAGTATTCATCATATTAACATATTAGAGATTAAAGAAATAAAAACAAAACAAAAAAATAGTAATGTATACTATTACAGAGGAGAGGGAGAGAAGGAAATTTCCAAACCTTAAAGCAATAATAGAAATCAAACAGGTTTCATTAAATCAACATTTCTAAATTTACATACCAAATTATACACCAAAATCAAAAAGCAAACATATTACCAGAGAATATGATAGGCAAGAAATTTATACCTGTCTTGTATAAAGAATGTATTCAAATCGGAAAGAAATAGATTAAGACCCCAATTAATAAATGCATAAGAATACAATTCATGTAAGAGACAATATAATTAATTACTAAACAGCATGGCAAAATATTCAACTTAAATAATGATGCAAATATTAATGCAAGTTATTAGAACATTGTGATATTTTCCACTTTTCATATTAGCAAAGATTTACTAATATGATAATGAATTTTTTAATTATTAAAAATGGAAGTATGCATTTGTTCAATCCTTTTGGATAACAATTTGAAAATACATATCAAAAGCCTTAAATGTTTATTATCTGGTTCTCTGATTTAACTTCTCAGAACCTTCCCTAGAGAAATAATTCTAAATATGAAGAAGTTTCACATACAAGGACATTTACTTCAGAATTTAGAACAATGAAAATTTTGAATCCTTAATGTCCAACTCCATGGGGAAAAGTAAAAGTGATGGTATAGCTACATGCTGATATTCTACCATTAAAAATGATGCAGATCCATGAAACATATTTATGAATAATGTTAATTACTAAAAGCATAATTATGTGTAAAGCATTATCAGAACTATGTAAAACACACACGGAGCAACCTAGTATCTATATAGATAAAAACTGGAATAAAATGAGTACACAAATATTGTTAAGATAACCTTTTGGAGCAGTGGTATGTGGGTAATTGTCTTTCTAGTTTTCTCCGTGTTCCATCTTTATTTAGTGGACATAAATATGTAATAAACAAAAATATATCACTTGTCATCTGTTCTTCTCCCAGTTTACTCAAGCTACTACTATCTTAGAAACAAAAAAGCTAGCTCTTCACTTGATTTCTCTCCACCTCCACCTCTACCTCTTTGCTTCATTTAAAACTCCTTGTAAGGGTTCTGTCTTCCAAGTCTCCACTTCTTACCTTCCATCCACTACAATATGCCATCACCTCCAGCTCTCCACAGAGGCTCCCTTTGCTAGGATCTCCAGTGAGCCCCTAATTGAACTATGAAATGAATATTTTAGATGCTTATTTTATTTTACTTTTGTAGCATTTGATGTGTGAACTACGTTTTGCTTCATTAAACCTCATTCTGACAACTCTCTTTTGATTTGTCTTTCACCTTTCAGCCTTCTCCTTTTCAGGCTCCTCTTACTCTCCATTTTTCTTAAATATTGGCATTCCATAAGTGTTTCTCAAGTACACTTTTCATTTTATATATGGTCCTTGGGTGATGTGACTCATACTTGTGGTTTAAATTCCACCTCTTCAATGATAAATCCAAACATTATAGAATCATCCCGTACTCTCAGATCACATCTTTCCTAACATTCAGAATTCCTAACAACTCAAGCATCTGCTCATTTTACAAATATTCCCTAACCTAACATACCTTTCTCTCGGTCCACAATGTTCTAGGTGCTTTTCCTCTGTGTTCCTATGTGTCATTTTTCTATAATAATACTTCACAATTTCTGTGATCATTGATTTGTGTGGTCAGTCTCTCCCACATGAAGGCAAGAGTAATGTTCATCCATTCTTACACTCCCTTGCCTTGCATAATAGCTGGCAGAAAATAGGGCCCCAACAAACAGCATTTAACAAAGGGGAGAAATCATAAGTGATCTAATGAATTAGAAAATGAGTCAGAAGTTACCAAACTCATTTTCTGGGGCTTGAAAATAAGACTAGGGCCAGAAAAGGCTGGCCAGATCTGTAATTTAATTTGGAATTAAATTTTCATCTGTTAATTCCAAATTTCATATTATCTTCTCCTTGCTGGAAACAGCACATCTCATTGCAGCAGCATACAGCAACAAGTTCACCTGAGCCATCTGTCTTTGTGCAGCTTGTAAAGCAGGGGAAATTTAATGTCTGTCTTCAGTGACTTTCTACAATTAGCACCCTCTCCTGCCTTCCCAGCAGCCATCCTGGACACCCAACTGCCCTAGACCAACCTGCTTTAGTCCAGTGTCACTGCCAGGCTTCTCTCTGTCATATCTTTATTTTTCCAATCAAATATTGTTGAAACTCACTTGTCTTACATCTTATGACCTCGAGTATCATCTGCCTAATCTATTCAAAACCTAGGTCAGCTGGAGATCTTCCTGCCAAGAGCCTGGTTAATTGTTTCAACTGCTTCTCAATTCCAAATCCCTCTTCCATGATTTCTAGAACTCCTAGGGGTCTCGCAGCCTTACAGCACTTTCTGCCTCATGGTCTCCTGTTTCTGCCCATACAGATTGGATTACACTATATTGACCCAGTAGTAAACCTTGACATCTCTTCAAGTTCCATAACAACAACAACAAAATCTATCCACATAAAGCATTCACCAACATATTATACTTAATGAAAAGTTTAGAAAAAGATTTAAGAAGAGTTTTTATGATAGCAAAGCAAATGTATTTAACTGGTTCAGTACATAATCCCATTCTTAAAATTCAGTAGCCATTCTACAACCATGGAGTACCAGGCACTATCAACATACCTAACGCATCTTTCAATTTCAAATCTTAAATCTCTCTCCTGTCTCTCTGATGAGTAACTCCTCCTTTTCCAAGCCAAGGTACCAGCCAACATCCAGGCTCCAGGAAAGTATAGAAATATTTCTCCAAACACAATTACTTCCTTAGAAAGATTTCTCATGCTATTAACATGTTTTTAAACCTTATTACCTGATTAACAAGTTTCTTTCATCAGTTCAGTTGGCAGAGAAATTCAAATTATGCTGCTCTTTGAGAACCACAATGAAAAGCTGAAATATTTAATTCTGTACTAAAACTAGAAACTACTTTACTAACAGAAAGTATGACTATATATATCATGCATGCACTTACAACATTACTACATGCATCCAAATCCACACATGTCCAAAATAAAAAAGCTGTGGAAATAAACCTGATGGGCTGCTTCTGAGATTTTCATTTATATATTGTTTGCTACTGATTTATTAATTTTGAGAAGGATCAGTGGGTGCTAAGTCTTAAGTAACAAATATAGGAAACATTTCTTTCTGCAAAATAAAATCATTTTTTTAAATATTAGTGTAGAATAACATGAACCAGTGCCCCAGCCAGCTCTTCTATGAAAAGATATTTCAAAAACTATTGTTTAAAAAAAAGGCCTTAACTATTCATGCCAATGAAAGACATAGATACAGAGATGCAAGTAGCCATTATTTTCTGGTGAGGCCCATTTGCCACAAAATACCTCCTCCAGCAGCCTTCAACAAACTAGAAATTGTGTCTTCCTGGTTTTTCTTTAAATACTTGAAAAAGTGAGAGTTTTAACTGAATTAAGAGAAACCATTGTTTAAAATAATTATTAATATTCAGATAGCATGTTATACTTTTCCAAGATACACAAATTGTATCATTTAAACTTCATAGCAGTCCTATTAGGTGGCAATAAATTTTGTTACATTTAATTAAAAATATTACTTTCCTATCTGAGAAGAAATAAAATATTGTATGATTCCACTTATATGATCTACCTAGAATAGGTAAATTCAAGAGCTGGAAAGTAGAATAGAAGTTTCCAGGAGCTGGGGGTTAGGGGAGTGGGAGTCGTTCAGTGGTACAGAGCTTCTGTTTGGGACGATGAACAAGTCCTGGCAGTGAACAGTGGTGATGACTGCACAGCACTGTGAATGTATGTCAGCCACTGAATTGCACTTAAAAATGGTTGAAATGGTAAATTTTATGTTATGTGTATTTGACCACAATAAAAAGCAATGTGTTCAAAGTTGAAAAATTGAAAATTTCAAGTAAACAATAATGATAAATTTTAAAATAGCCATGATTCAACCACCAAGAGGATTATTACTAATATTTAAAGTTTGAGTGTCTTCATCTATAAAACTGAAATAATAATAGTGCTTACATCAGAAGGTTATTGTGGAATTTTTATGAAATAATCTATGTAAATGACTTAGCAATGGCCCTAGCATGTAGTAAGCATGCGATGAATGCTAGCTGTTATTATAGCTATTATGCGATAATTTTTTACACATTAACATAACTTGCTCTTTTTAACCTAACAATGTTCTGGGAAAATACTTCCATGTCCTTAAAAATACACATGATTTTTTATTTCTGGCACTCTTCCATTGTAAGAAAATTAATGTGAGTACAAAGTTTACCTACAAGGCTATTTATCACAGCACTGCACATATTGAAAAAAAAAACTGGAAACAGTCTAAATATAGCTTACAGGTGTAGAACCAAGAGGTTAGAAAGCCTAAGGAACTTAGGGGCCGGCTTGTGGCTCACTTGGGAGAGCGTGGTGCTGACAACACCAAGTTAAGGGTTAAGATTCCCTTACTGGTCATCTTTTAGGAAAAAAGAAAAAAAAAAGAAAAGCTAAGGAACTTATTCAGAATTACACAAAGGAAGACAAAACTCAAACCTGACTCTGATTATAAATGCTGTTTTCTTTCTCTCAATATAGTCCTTTTGATTATTAAACCATTAACCATCATTGTATGATAGACAAGAAGATCTGTGGTTAGACATTGACTCTTTTGGGAGTGAGAATATATAAATAAACAAACTGAAGTGTTTGTCCTATACTCTCATTCATCAACAATCAGCACAGAAGACTTCCACGACCAAATATGTGGGGATTTCTCCCCACCAGCAAGCAAGCAAGCAATTCTGCAGCCAACAACAGCTGGATGTCCTCTAATTCAAATCTATTCTGACATTGTCTACCTGGAGATAGTGTTAGAGCCTATAGTTTAGGGCTCAGTCCCCAAGACTGCCACAGCTTCAGATGCCAAATGCAAATTCAGGCTTCTAGAACTTCTGATAAATCAACTCTAAATTGGGGTTCCCACAACTCCCTCCTAGAGTTTGATTAATTTGCTAGAGTGGCTCACAGAGCCCAGGGAAACAAGTACTTATGTATACCAGTTTATTATAAAGGGTATCACAAATGACACAGAGGAAAAGATGTACAGGGCCAGGTATGGGGTAAGGGGTGTGTAGCTTCCGTTCCTTCCCAGGCACACGACTCTCCAGGATCCTCCATGTGTTCAGCTATCCAGAAGCTCTCTGAAGTCTGTCCTTTTGGGTTTTTGTGGAAGCTTCATTACATAGGCATGGTTGACTAAATCATTGGCTATTGGTGATCACCCTCCCCCCCCCCCCCAGAGGTTGGGGGGGGGGCTGAAAGTCCCAACCCTTTAATCCTGCCTTGGTCTCTCCTGTGACCAGCTCCCGTCCTGAAACTACCTACAGGCTGCCAACCATCGGTCAACTAATTAACATACCAAAAGACAGCACCTTGGAGATTCTAAGGATTTTAAGAATTGTATGCCAGGAAACAGGGGCAAAGACCAAATACATATTGCACAATGTCACAGAGAGATAGGACTTTTTTCAGCTTGAAAGAATTCTCACTCTCCCCTCTGTCAGTTGTCCCAGTAAATGGCTATAGTTAACCCTTTGTTCCAACACATACATCTGCTTTACTCTCAAACCAGCATTTGATCAAAAGCTTTATGCATATCAGATGTTTTGAATATGTGGTGATCTTATCATGGAAGATCCTTGTTAAATCACCCTTCATAGGCCTAAAGTCCCCATAATACTCAAAATGTATTTAATGACTTTTCCCTTCTCTTTATAAAAAGATTAAATAACATATTGTAAATATTCTCAAGTAATTCCCGCATGATTGCTGTTCACCTTTCTCAGAAAGAAAAGAAGAACCACAACAGAGCAACAAAGGGAACGTAATGCTTGCCAAGTTCCTTTTGGTAATATTTGTTCAAAACTTATACCAGCTGGTTGTTTAATGTTGCTATCAAACAAGAGAGCGTTACCTGTCACTTCAACCGGACTCAAATGAAGCAACAAATTTGCGACTGGATGTAATCGTTGCCCCTCCTATTTGCCCAACTGGGAACTTTATTGTGACTTTGAAGCAGATGCCAGTTTGAGGGCAAACCCTACTGGTGAGTCTGGATTTGTTTAGATAGATGTAAAAGGAAGAAATCTGCCAAGGAGGGGACTGACGCTGACTGGAGCAAGCTGAAGGATGAGAAGCAGGGAGTAAAGGATGAGCCAGATAAGCCCTTGCCTGGTCTCCAGGTCTCTTGGTGTTCTTAAATTTCTGACTCTTTGCTTGTCGTTAAAGAAAAATGAAGCCCAGTTTAGAGAAGGGAGTCATCTTCCACTCTGGTAAGTGCCAAAATACACCTTAACAGAACCTTGCAAAGCTTGCCCCAACCATAGCTTAATGTGTTTATTGATTCTTTTTAATTGCCGGGGTGATACAAACATAAAATTTCAGACTCTATTGTATTATAAACAGTACAAAGGAAAAGGGCCTCCCTCACCACACCAATCCAGTCCCCTTCCCCAGTGACTACTGTTATCATTTGGTGTGCACCCTTTCTTATGTTTTTCTATGTTCATATGAACATATAAATATATATTTAAATGTTGATATTTTTATTAAAATTGGATGATTCCATTGGTGATGCTCTACAACTTGACATTTTCATTTATCAAAATATTGTCGACAATTTATCTCTTCCCAACTTTGCCCAAGGTAGACTTTCTTAGGAATATTGTAAATAGAAGTATGACCACAGCTAATACATAAGAGCCCTCCCAAATTATAATTGTATATTTTAAACAAGGCCATCTGAAAATAATCCTTCATATTAATCTCTATTGTTTTACCTCACAGTTTCCAAATGTTGATCCCAGAACTGGTGCAAAGCTGGTCATATCAGAATCATGTTAATTTAAAAAAAAATTCAGATTCTGGGGCCCTAGCATCAAAGGGTCTGATCCCATGGATCTGGTGTAGGGGCTGGGAATCTATAAAATACACATGTCTGATTCTGATGATCAGCCAGGTTTGAGGACAATGTAATGTCAATGCTTCCTGGAGGCTGCATTAGCAGTATCAGTGATGGAAGACGAGCTTGTGGTCACCCAGGTAAGTCAGTTCACTTGGCAATATTCCAGTCCTACATGATGGTGTATAGCATTGCACCACATGAGTGTGCCATGCCGTATTTAACCTGCTCTGTACTGGTGAACATTTAAATTGATTCCAAACTTTTCATTTTACAAGCAACACTATAATAAATATCCTTTCATTTGTGTGTGTCTCTGTATATGTACAAAGACAGAGTGAGAAAGACTTTTCATTGGATAAATTCCTTAAAATAAAATTTCTCCTTCAAAGAATATATGCTTTTTAATATTTGAAACACTCCTTCCAAAATCACATCACATAGGCTCCTCTTTTGTGCCATGATATGTCATCAAAGGATGAAATATTTTATTTTGCCTCTTCAAAGAATTATATTAACTATACTCATTAAATACAAATAATGCTATTGTTAAGTCAATGGTAGTTACAATTATTCTAGATTTTTATTATTCTGGATTTTTTTCTATGATACTTCAATAGAATTAACATTATTTTTTAACAAACTAAAACTCTGAAGACTATAATTTTTATACTTAAAATATCATATATATATTATATTCATCTATTCATTATATTCATCTATTTGTAGAAAAATAGTAACAATAAAACCATTTATTAGAATTTACTATGTGCCAAGTACATAACACGTATTAGCTCATTTATCTCTATTTATAAATAGGAATCTAAGGCCAAAATTTAGGTGCTTACGACCACACAACTAATAAATATTAGAAGTGGAATTTGAACCCAAGCTGATTGGCTCACAAACTTAGGCACTAGTACTCAGTATTCAAATTTAGCTTTTTGATTTTATCGTAATAGAGCAACACAAATGGAGACTCAAGTATATTACAATGTATATAGGGCATGATAGCCTTTTAACCTATTCAAGCAATTGTGTTTACACAGAGTTGATTCTGATCTACTAACTCCTACCTCATCCACTACCTCACAGTATTACTGCAGGTATTCTTTTCTCTGCTTTGGAAGATTCTCGGTACAGCTTGAAAAGATGAACTATTGTATAAAGAAGAAAAGTGATTGTTTAAACAGACCCATTTATGACAACATCTGTTTATGAAGGAATTTGGGGAAGGATTAACACTTGAGCCAACTACTTTATCCCTATCAAAAATAAAAAAGGTCATTGAGATGTGTCTTAAATAAGTATCATTATAAGTAGGAATTTAGAACTCATTGTTCTTTTCTCTATAAAACATTCCTTCATTTATCAACATTCAGTCAAATATTTATTGAGCTCCTACTATGTGGGAGGCAAGCTATAGATGCTGGAAACAGGAACAATGAACAAAGCACATGCAAACACACACACACACACACACACACGTCCTCCTAGAGTTTACATTCTAATCAAGAAGAGACAATATAACAAAAGAAAATATATGATAGTGTGCTTGTTGGTCGGGCATTATGAAAGTAATGTACATCATAACTGGAACAAGGATTAAAAATTGTATGTGCATTCAGTACATTGTCTCTAACTCAATTAATGTCTAAAATAAAGTGTAAGCTTATAAAGGAAAAAAAAATGATTTGTTGACCTGGATCTCTCAAAGTTTCTGTATCATATGGGGAAAATCAATCCCCCTTACTAAAATATCACTACTTTTGAAAGTTTTCATGAAGTTTAGTGACAGAGTAGAACACTTCATCCAGTCTTAGAAAAAAAAAAAGTATTATTGTAAGTTGATGCTAAGGGAACACTGGTTCATAGTGAAGTAAAAAATCCAAACCACCATGCTTGAGGCTGTTTCCTTCAGATTTCACTACCTCTCCTCTATTCTGCAACTCCCTGCTTTGAGGCCACCCTCTCCCCTCTTCAGAGCTTCAGACCATCATGTTAAATCCAAACCACCATGCTTGAGGCTGTTTCCTTCAGATTTCACTACCTCTCCTCTATTCTGCAACTCCCTGCTTTGAGGCCACCCTCTCCCCTCTTCAGAGCTTCAGACCATCATGTTAATAAGAACTGATTTGTAAATAGCGTCTCCCTCACCCCATCTCCAGCCCCCTTTGGCCAGGCTCCTACTTTTCTGCTCAATGGCACAGATGCGGCTTTGAGCTGACTGGGACCAGGCAGCTATTAGCAGCAAATCCAGTGAGGGAAATTAATGAAGGGGACAACTAATAAAAGACAGCTCAGGACAGCCAGACTAACTTGCTCCGAGCAGTAATTAACTTTTTTTTTTTTTTTTAAGTTCATGAAGGTAAATACGCCATCGGCACTGGTCCAGTCTAACTCTTCTTTATTAAAAAAGAGAGCAGAGCTATTCATGGGGAGCTGAGCCTTAATCTGTTTTCCCCCCAAGAAGAACAATTTTAAATTGGTGTGTGATGTGTTTATAGATCCATGATGCCCAAATCAAGAGACACCTTTAAAGATCAGGGAGAAAGAAGGAAGATAGAGGAATATGAGTCACTGAATAAAAGAAATCATCATCCCCTGCCTGGAAGCAGCCAAAAAGAGAGAAATCACTTTTCGAACATTTGCTTTCCCTCCCCACCTAAAATGACTGACCTCTGTTCAGCTCAAGTGCTGCATGAAAAACAAGGTTGAATCCAAGGCACATGGCAAGTCTTAGACATCAGTGTTAAATAATATTCTAACTTGAGGAACATTTCAGTCGCCTTCCTCAAGCTTCCAGTTTTCATTTTTAAAGACATAGTTATGAAGCCTACTTATACTTTGGTTTCTTCATGTATTTTTGAAAATCAATATGGACTCTGAAAAGTAAAATCTTTCTGAAAATATATCAAAATAAAATCATTAGGTTTTGCTCAATAGAATTTCTAAAAGCAAAACTATTGTACTTCCTAAAAACATTGAAAATCAGAGCTAGAAGAAACATTGGAGATATTTAGGGTAATCATAAATATTTGGTCCAACCTCAGGCCTACCAAGCTAAGAGACTTACTCGTGGTCATACAGCTACTCAGTAACAGAAGTGACTCTAACCATGAATTCAGCCTCTTGATTCAACCCAGTGCTCTGGCTTCCCCAAAATGAAAAAAACCTCAGCACATACTCTAAGTTAATAAGCTAATTACAGTACCTTAATGTGTAGTTTAGCCGTGCTCTCCCCTTTTAGGCTTAGATAAAACAAGATCAAATGACATTAGCCCAGAGAATTTTACCCATGATGTCCCATGAATCACTCTACCCTTCAAACTGGCCTCCAGACCCATTGAACTACCTCAGGCCCATTCTGGAAAGATTGAGGCGAAAACATAATTACTTGCAAGGCTCTCTCACGAGGAGATGGCTTTTTTTAGGAGGAGCAAGTACTCAGATACTGGGTTCCTTCCTGCAAAATTGCCTTCCGTTAGTCAATAACACTACGCAAGGGAGAGGACAGCTCTATCTTGCGATAGAGAAAAATGGGGACACAGTCCCTAAATGCTTTGAAAATAAAAATGGCTTTTGGGCTGGCCCAGTGGCGCACTGGATAGTGCGCCGCTTAGGAGGCGCGGCAGCGCTGCCGCCCGAGGGTTCGGATCCCACATACAGACCGGCTCCCGCTCACTGGCTGAGCGAGGCGTGGGAGCAACACCAAGGTTTGCAATCCCGTTGCCGGTCCCTGGTCCGGTACGGGGGCAACACTGAGGGTTGCGATCCGTTGCCGGACACGGAAAAAGACAAAAAATAAAAAAAATAAAAATAAAAATGGCTTTTACTATATGATGTACCTAAAGTAATAAAATTCATCCAAACAAAAAGCAGAATAGAAGTTGCCAGGAGCTGGGAAAGGAAGAAAAAAAAGAGTTGTTGTCTAATGGTTACAATTTCAGTTTTGCAGGATGAAAATGTTCTGGAGATCTGTTGCGTAACAACAGAATATACTTAATACTCTGAACTATACACTTAAAAATGGTTAAGATGGTTTTTTAAAACTCACTTTTAGGACAGCTGTAAATTTCAAGGCATTAAAGACTTCTTGCATGGTCCAAAATAATAAAAATAAAAATGGCTTTTGTAGCAGAATCTTCAAAGTCTGCACAAGTAAGCCACCAAGTTTTGGTCAATGTATAAAACTTTTTTTTTTTTTTTGCTACAAGTAAGTTAGACATTCCTCAAATAAATATATGTTCATATTGATCAAGGTAGGCTAAGTTATTATGTAATAACAAACAACCACTGAATCTTAATTGCTTAATTTACATGGTTTTTTCCCTCCTGCAACATCCACTGTGAGTTGAGATGACTCATGAAGACTGCTGTTCTTTATATGACCACTCAGAAGCCCAACTAGCTTTAACATTTTGACCTCAAAGACAAGAGGAAGATAGAGACCAAAGATGGGGCCCCACCTAATTATAAGGGGTCTGAGCATGACCAGAAGGGTTAGAAAATCAGCTGCCGCTGAAGACTAGGAACGTCCTCCAGTGTTTTGTCAGATGAAATGCAATTTAACATCATGGAATGAAACGAAATAGCAAGCTTTAGATAAGAGTCTAACGATAGTGCCAGAGAAATTATGTTTCCTGGAACACATAGGGAGATTGCCTAGTATATATGGGAGAGCTCTGCTAGAACAAGAATACTGTAGTTCTTGTGATACAGTGCTGAAGGAGAACTGAGTGAAAAGTCTGATGGCTGTCTCGAAGATTCTGTGAGTTGCTGAGATACTGTAGTGTAATCACTGTGCTGCTTTGTTTAATGTTGTTCTGTGACTCTTAATCCCTTCAAATTTGCTAACAAAATTTCTAGAATTTGAAAGTGTGTCCGGAATATAAAAAGGCTGAGAAGCTCAATGTTATAAATACTGTCCTGCTAGCTCCTCACCAAAGATCTGGTAGCATCAGGATCAGAATGCCCCTGGGGAGGGTTTCACTCATTTTGCTGGAGTAGGAAAAGGAAGCTATTAAAAAATTGAACTTTGGCTTTTTTTTCCATACAAAGATAAAGAAGCAGCAATTACCTGGAGATCCCTTACCAGCATTTGTCACCATCAGAATTTGTTCCAGCCTGCTTTGTATGTATTATGGTCACTACCATCCTGTACATGTTATTATGGAGATTCAGCAAGAGTCAGAGTAATGTGGAGGTGAGCGGGTAGCACTGGCCAGTGCCTTCAGCTGTTCAGCTTTACCTTCTACAGTTCAGAAATATTTTGTTCTGAAAAAACTCTAGGACATCTAGAAAACTCTCCCCAATATAGGATAGCAGAAAAGTCTAAGATGCTGGAACAGTCCTACCAAAGAACTGCAACCCTTTTAAAATTATTTGCTCATAGAATAATAAAACTCATTTTTCACTACACCCTCTATGATACTTTTCAGACTGAAGATGTCAGATGGAGTTTTCCAGATTGACTGAAAATGATTAGGGCCTCCATTGCAGATGTCATCAAGAACTGTACTGGAAATGTTTGCCTGTGCACATGTCCATTGTCATGCAGATATGGTACAAAATCGTCTCCTAATTCAAGAGAAAAATTGGATTTGAACTCAGGACTTTTGAGTTTCTTTCCTGTTCTGCCAGCAAAATTATGTTTCTTCCTAATCTGCTTCTGAGATGTTGCCAGGTAATTTTGAGAACTAAGGGAAATATTATAAATTTAGATAGGTTTAATTTTAAGAAACATTTTGGGGCTGGCCGGTTAGCTCTGTTGGTTAGAGCACAGCCTTCTGACAGCAGGGTCACAGGTTCAGATCCCCCTACCAGCCAGCCATCAAAAAAAAAAAAAAAGTTTTTATTCTAAGCACTGTGACATGAAAGAAGTATTAATGCATTAATACAATACTTATCTAAAGTTTTTAGTTAGACTTTCCTCTAGATAGTTTCACAGATATGGTCAAGGTTTCACCTCACTTGACTTTTTCAAAATTTTCTGGAAAGTAAGGCAGAAAAATAAATTAATTGTATCCTCACATTGAGTCAATATTTTTGTATTTGTTTGCATGCAGTATTTCAGTAGATGTAAAAAATTGAAAAAAAAACACAAAATCAAATTAAAATTATCCCAGAATCCTTCATTTTGATTACTTCAATGCATAGCAAGATTTATGCATTAGAGAAAGAAAGCAATGGCAAGCCTGTGGGGTTACTCTTTTGTCACACTGGCACTAGTTTGGCTTCTTTTGGCTATTCTTATGCCAAGGAGGCAATAAACCCCCTTGAGAGTCATAGAGCTGCCCGTGGAGCCTTGACAGTGCAGAGAAGCTTTTGCGCCAAAATACAATACACAAAGGGATCATAAACACGTTTGAAAAGGAAGATGACCTCTTTGTCACATAGAATTAGGCTTTATTGCAAGCTGCTGCCATGGAAACCAGCCCCCAGTTCTCTCTACATTTTAAAGGTCCATGTTTCCATTTTAGGTGGACTTCAGTACTTTTATTTAATTGTTTCTACATCAAATAAAATAGGTGGAAGGTTTTGGTTCTTTGCTCCCTTATTTAATGTCTTCAGGTATGCCTCCAGGTATGGAGTAAAAGACAGTAAAGGTGGAAGTGAATGTTTGAATTCATAATGACAGAGTGGAGAGTGAAGAGAAACATATAGAAGATGATGAAATCATTAGAAAGAAAGGGGAAAATGGAGAAAAACATTGGCGACACAGCCTGCTGTACTATTCAATAAGATCTACACTTAGAAGATAAACACTCATTATTAAATCTTTTAAAGGCCATCTAAATTCCAAACAGCCTTCTCCTGGAAGTGTGTCCTTTGGAAATAACTAACTTTTTGCCTCTTGATTTCTTACAACCCTGGAATCCAGTGTGCAGTAGAGTGTCCAGGCCTTGTAACTGCTGCCCCCAAGGTCGAACCTTAAAAGTATGCTTCCAGTGGGAAGATCCGTGGACCCCAGGTCCTTTTATTTCTTAAGAAATTCATCACTTGTGTTTTGTAAGAAAATTGATAAAAAGAAAACTGAGTGCTTATGCAGTTACAGCCTGGGAAAAAAAGGGGGGTGGGGTGGGGTAAGATATATAAAGAGAGAATTGATGGTGAGCTAACCACAGCTGAAGCTCTGCTATCCAAAAGCTGGTGGAACACGTGAAGAATGGACCAGGGTGAGCTCGGTGAGATGCAGGCTGGGGAAGAGGAGTGGGACCCTGGACGCGCGGGGGTTGCGAGGATCCTATTCAGCCTACATTCGGGTCCCGGGAGGCGGAGCGGCCCTCACGCAGGTGGCACCGGCCCAGGCTGGAGCGCGAAGCAGGCGCCTGTCCGGGTACCAGGGAGGCCCGGCCTTTCGCATGGTGTTCCTAGCCAGCAGTCCAAGTTGGCATTTCCCTCTTAGCGCTCCGAATAACAGGAGAAGCTGAGAATGTGAGCGAAAGCCGACTGGAGCACTCCCATCTCCCCTCCCCCGACCCTTGCTGCGGCGCACACACCATCCGGATCCTTTCCCACTCCGTCCTCCCGACTCACGCCACTTTGCAGGGAAATAATAGCTCCGGCCACACTGGCTTTCGCGTTCTGCTTTCCGGATGACTGAATTTCTTTGCTCGCTTCTCATGTCTGGGACCATCTGAAACGGTCCCCAAGCTGCGCTCCCAGGGAACGACCCCCTCCCCCCGATTCCACTCGGGGACTAAAGAGCGACTCACTTCAGCATCCTCCATAAAACGGGCCCCACCTCGGCTGGATAAACCAGACTGGGGAGGAATGAGCGGGTGGGGGGCGTGGGGGACCGCTCCTGCTGTCCTCGTCCTCCTCGGTCCCGGGCACCCCTGCCGGTGCCACCCGAGGGGGGCGCACCACTCCCCAACCCAAACGCTTTGGAAAAGAAACTGCGGAGAACAATGAACTCTGAAGGACAGGGAGAGATGGGGGGGGGGGTGAACACTCGTCCCCCCCCCCCCTTTGGGACATTCCTTAAGTTTAATCATTAAAGTGGATCCTTAAAAAGGGAGGCAGCGGCTTAACGCTGCTGCTTCTGACGACCCGCCCCACACGCTGTCAGCGCAGTGAAGGATCTGGAGGCAGCTTCGTTGCTTCGCTACCGATAGCAGACTTGGGGAGCCCAAACCTCCGATTTCTGGCCACATCAAAGCGCTGATTATGCAAATACCTTTTTTTTTTTTTTTAAGAATTCAAGAAAGTGGAGGGGGAATTATTTATCACACAATGAACCCCCTGCCAGGGCGAGAAACAATAGATCAGCCCAGATAGCCCCTCTAGCCCCAGGCTGGGGGAGCAGGGAAGCGGGGGAGTCGCTGGAGCCCTCACGTTTTATTGGTCTAACCTAATTTCACTAATTCTCTTTTCACACATTTCTTTTGCGGATTCGGGGGCCGGGACTTTCACGCTCCCGGGAGCGCCCTGCCCTGGCGCGATTCGAGGGCTGCCCGCTTTATTTAATTAATACATTCAAAGCCCGCCCGGGAGCCCGAGGGGGTGGGGAGAAGCCGAGGCCGCGAGGGAGCAGGAGGCGCCTTCACGGCTTCCAGGTGTCGGTGCCCAGAAGTCACAAGCGGCCCGAGGCTGTGCAAAGCAGGGGGTGCCCCCGGAGGGCGGAGACGCCGCAGCTCCCGGCCTAGCCCGCAGGCCTGGCCTTTCCGAAGCCGAGAGCCCGTGCGACCCGGACGGCCTGTGAGCGCGGAGAAGCCGGCCTTGGGCCTAGACGCCCTTCCAGGGCCATCGGACTAGATTTGGGGAAGGGCCGAGTGGGCCCTCGCTCCCTCTCGGCCAAGGCCGCCCGGGGCCTACCGGGGCCCTTGCCTCAGCCGGGGCCCGCCCGGCGGGTGCCAGGTGCGGCGGGGCCCCGGGAGCCTCGGCCCCTCCCGCCCCGGGCTGGGCCTGGATCCCGCTCTCCGGGGCCCAGCCGTTTGCAGCCCGCCTCTCTACTTCTTTTTTCCCTCCTTCGTGGCCCTGAGATGGATGTATTTAAAATCTGGCGAAGGAAAAATGAACTGGAACAAGAGGCCTGGACACTTTAGAATAAACAAATGCAAGCAATCCCGGAGCCCCGGCGGGTCTGAAGCGACGCTCGGATGAGGACAGGACCAACCCTCGCGCCTCTGGGCGCTTAAAAGCGCCGCTGCGCACCCGGTGGCGCTGGAAAGATCTAGCAACGGCGGCGGTGCGGGACTGTCACCAGAAGAAAATCTATCTCTACAGCCTTCTTTGAAATAGTTCTCATCAGAGAGTCGCCAGAAATAGAACGGCCTGGCTCTGCGGCTCTCGAGCCTGCTTTGCAGGCAGACCCAGCTCATCACTGCGCCAGCACAATGTGGGGAGGGAACTGGACGAAATGGAAAAGGGACCTCGCGTCCTACGGCAGAAGCAATGGCTTGGGCCCTGGGTAATTGTAGCTCATCTCCATCAGGATGGGGAGAAGACGACTGGGCCTCAGCACACAGGCTGTGGACGTTGCCGTGGGTTGGGAAGAACTCCCAGTGCCTAGGCAGTAAGAACATCATTCTTAACCGCTAAAGATGGTTAGACACCATACAAAATAATTTCACCAATTTAGTGTAAAATAAAATGTGCTCTAGATGGAGAAAGGAATGATGGTAGAGGAAGCCCCCGGAATATAGGACATTATTTGGAGGTGTATGAGGACCTGCAAGCTCCAGCTCTGAGAAGTGGATAAGTCTCCCAGCCTGGAGAAACTGTGTAGAAGTGGCTGCTACATTCTGCTAGATCGAGTTAAATCAGCTGTATTACCCTTACTCAAAGCTATGTTATTGGAACATCTACCCATCCTTGCCTCTCCAACTAAGCCATCACGGTCACTTGTTTATGGGATGGCCTCACCAGTTGAGGAGATTTCCCATAGTCTTGGAAGAGAAACTGAACCCTAGGGGTCTTCGCCAAGATCCTTGCCATGAACTGTTTCTTTGGCAAGTTCCCAATGGAAGTACCGTATATCATCATATGTATCATTACCAGAAGAAGTGTTGTTCACCATCAAAACTGATGTTTTCAAACTGTCATATTAGGATTGCTTTGCTCACTGGCTTGGCTTTTTAAACACTAGAAACATAAATGTTAATTAATGCAAGAGAAATATCACTTCTCCACATATCAGATAATAAAAGAATAGCTAAGAATAACATGATCTTTAAATTAGAAGGAATTTTCCAACAGGTGTCTCCTATGTCCAGCTATGAAACTAAACAAAAACCCTGAGCTGGTTCTTCCTTTGATAAAAAAGCGTGGTTGTTAATATTTAAACAGAATGTTATCCATATTGATGCAGAGGAGGAGTAATTTCAGATAGACATCTCAGGAGAAATTACACTGCTTTATGCAGAGGAGTGGAGGATTTAGCTCAAACCAGAAGCAGATATGACATTCATGGGGGGTGGGGTTGGGGACAGCGGCTATGAACAACCAACCTTTTTTTTTTTTTTTTACCACTGTGATCTTTTTTAGCTTGTGTTGTTGTAGATACCCTCCGCCAAGGAGCTTAAACCTAGAATGTGGTTTACTTCATCACTTCTGACCCAAGGCCAATCAAAGGTCATTCATTTCTGCTTTGGAGATTGAGCTGCATGTTAAAACATTTTTGTTTCTTCTTTGAAGTTTTGTCTATGAAGTTTTGCCTATGTAATTAGTTTAACAGAGATTCAAAAGTAGAGCTATTTCTTTCAGATTTTTTAAAATTCCAACTCACTCTCAGTATCTCCTTTTTCTAGGAGTTTCCTTTTCAAACCAACTAGCTTGTTAAAATGGCTAATACAAAATCAGTTTCCAATAATGAATTTATAAACACTGTTACATCACAGATGTTAGAGCTGGAAGGTGGGGGGGGGGCAAGCCCTTGGAGATCACTGTCCAATCCCTTCCACTTACAGATGAGAATTGAAGCCGAGAGTGAAGGGTAAGAATCAAATTTCTACACACTTTATCAAGAAATCTTAACTTCTTGGGCTGGCCAGTTAGCTCAGCCGGTTAGAGCACAGTATTCTAACACCAAGGTCAAGGGTTCAGATCCCCACACTGGTCAGCAGCCCCCCCACCAAAAGAATCTAAATTGAATGACACATAATAGGCACTCAGATATTATATATATATATATATATGGAGATAATAATATATATATATATATATATAAGAAATCTCAACTTCACTACTTTTTAATCTAGGTTTTCTGAGCTTATCGTGGTTTAATTATCATTTAAATTCTCCTCCCCCCCTTCCTTTTTGCTCAGCTTGTCTACTCCGAAATTGATTTCTTAAAAACAACATTTGTGTTTGTACTGAGAGTTACACTCTTCCTTCAGTGTTAGGGTCTCAAATGTGATTCAGTTTCTTGTAATTTCTTGGTGAAATTCTACAAACAAACATTGCCAAAAAATACAAGTACTATATTCAATTTGACATGGGGAGAACTTTAGAAAAACACAACTCATTCTGCATCTAAAAACCACATAAGCAAGAAAAAGTTAGAATACAACATACAAAACTTATGAAAATTAGATACTTTATTTATAGTTTAATTGCAAGAACAATGATCTTGTTCTTCAAGATGTAAATACATACTAGAATAAACTCTGTAGAATATACAAAAAATACATACTTTTCCCATGAAAATTTTCTTTATAATAAATAGAAAGGAACACGTGTGTGGCTGATCCTGATAATGCTCCATGTCTGCTTAGGTTTTCAGACTGTTGATTTATTTTTAATCTCTTAAAAGAATGGGGGTGTTTCTTCTCCCCTAAAAGGTCGAGATAAATAATGCATGAAGCAATCCTCCCTCCTGATTTTTCCCTTTTCCTCCACATTTTTTCTTTTGATAGAGAGTTCAGCCTAAATTTCCACGCTTGCATTCAATCACTACAAAGCCTACAAATTATACAATGACTTCTAACCTGGCCCTCTAACAAAACAAGTTCTTTCCCCCTTATAAATCATAAGAGACAGATGGCAAAATGGGGAAGAAAAAGGAAAGAGAAGGAAGGGACAATAGGCATTGTGACGAATCTGGGAAACAGAACAAAGTGCACATCAGAGAGGGAAAGTTTGGTTTGACAGGTGAAATTCCCACAGCCTGCAGACAGCAATGGGAATAAAGCAGATGCTAGCCATTGCAAATCTGTGGATAATATTATTACCGGTAAAATCATTCAGATGCTAAGATACATTTCTTTCTACTCGACATTAACATCTCTATGTAGAAGCAAAGGTGAAGAGATCACAGGGACCAGTTGTCTCTCTCCTCTGGGAGATTCACAGGAACTGCACCGAGTCCACCCGCTACAGAGACAGGAGGGAGGAGCGTCTTTCCGCTCTGCAAACTCTTTAGATATGCCACCCTCATCTCTTCCCAGCGTCTTTTTAGTCTCGAAAAGCGCCCCCAAAACACCACCATCCTCTTTGACAATAAGCTCCATCACACCTTCAATAAATCAGAGCCCGTCTGAATGAATGAAACTCATAGCCAAGGAATGCAATAAACAGCAGAGGAATCAGAACGGCCACATCTGCTCTGTGAAGTGAGGTGGTTTCCAGGGTGTGGAAAGTGGGGCAGGGGAGGGGTGGGTGGAGGGCTCGGTTGGGGACAGAAAAGGGAACCCACTAAGGCCTGGTATGGGTAACAGAGATGGCAGCTCTAGATACAATCCCTGGCTATGGGGAGGTGGGGTGCGTAGCGGTGCTTGTCGGGAGGTGGGGGCTGCCAATAGTCCATGTCCGACCCGGCCGGGCTGGCTGGCGATAAAGTGCAGCTGTAGGGGGAGGTGGAGTTGGAGGACGCCGCGGAGGATGGCGCAGGGCTGTTGGTGCAACTCCACGTGGAGGCGGGCGACCGGCTCTCTCCGCTGCTGCTCAGGGCTGTGCTAGTGCCTCCAGGGCTCAGCAACACGGCCTCGGAGAAGAGCGCCCCCGGCAGGCTCCCGCCGCCGCCCCCACAGTGATCTGCCAGGCGCAGGGTCTCGGTGAGCGCCCAGATGTAGTTGTGAGCGAAGCGCAGGGTCTCGATCTTGGTGAGCTTGGCGTCCTCGGGGAACGTGGGCAGCACCTCGCGCAGCGCGTCCAGCGCCGCGTTGAGGTTGTGCATGCGGTTGCGCTCGCGGTTGTTGGCCTTCAGCCTACGGGTCTTCTTGATGCGCTGCACCGTCTCGGCCGTCTTGGCGCCGCGGGAGACGGCCCGCGCCCGGGAGGGGCGCCTCTTGCACTCGTGCACCAGACCCAGCAGCCGCGCGGGCCGGCAGCCCTC
>NW_007726113.1:2136649-2137577 GCF_000696425.1 Galeopterus variegatus | reverse complement strand
CCGGCAGCCCTCGGCACCCGCCGCAGAGCCGCCCCGGACCCCCTGCCCGGCCGAGGCCCCACGCTGCCGACGCACCCCGCCCGACGCGCCCAGCTCCTCCTCCTCTTCCTCGTCGGCGCTGGACGACAGCGGCGTCAGGGCCGCCGAGGCGGGGGAGGCTGAGCCGAGCAGCACCAGCACGTCCTCTTCCTCCTTCAACTCCAAGGTCTCGGATTTGACGAACATCCTACTGAAGAGAGCAGGGAAGGAGAAAGAGGTAAATGAGGGGTAAACATAGCAGCAGGGGCGAGTTCTGCGTGTCACCGCGGCGTGCTCCTGCGCGCACCCGAGAGGACCGGCTCGGAACGGCGAGGAGGAACGTAGTTGGGGAGGAAACCCAGCCAGTGCTCTCCAAGGTCTGGGGCGCTCCTCGTTGGGACCCTGCTCCGGTCAGCCGACCCCCGACTCTGCGGCCGCCCTGACGGCTGGGAAGAGCCTGCGAAGTTGGTAGCCCGGCGCGGGTACTTACTTAGCTGGCCCTAAATGTGCCTTAGCGTCGCCGTTACTTTGGCGTGTGCCCGGAATCCACGCGCAGCCGGAAGCGCAGCGCCGCGTCTTTCGCCCCGCTTGAAAGCAGCGGGCCTGGCGCTACCGTGGCGCGGCTCCGCAGGGGACCTCTCCGACTGGCGAGTTTGCCAAGAGCTTCGGCGGCGGCGGCGGCGGCGGCCCGCCCGGGTCTCGTGTGTTGTGGCGGTGGTGCGTGTCTGTCTGTCAGTCAGTCCCTGGCCGTGCGGCTCCTGGCACGCGACTCCCAGGCACTCCAGTTAAAGCGAAGCTGCTTGTGGTTCAGTGGCTGCGTGTCTGGCACACGACTCTCCTTAAAACCCCTTATATACCACCGAGAAAACAATCAGATCTGCCCCCGGGCCCCCACCTCGCCCACCCCCCA
>NW_007726113.1:2088547-2136391 GCF_000696425.1 Galeopterus variegatus | reverse complement strand
TCTCCCCCCGCCGTCCTGCCCCCCTCTCCCTCCCCGGCTATTCTTTTCATTGCATTATCATCATTCATTTCTTTCTCTTTCTTCACCCCCTTCCCCCCTCCCCTGGCCCTGCCATCCATCCTCCCACCACCACCCCGCCTCTCTTCCCCCCTTTATCTAATCAGCATAAAATGGTTCTAAAGCTCCTGTTGGAGCTCCAGGCTGCGGCCCGAGCCGAAGCGGCGGCGGCGGCGGCTCAAGCTGCGGCTGTTGTCGCCGCCGCTGTCCATTGTGATTGGTGGCTCGCGCTCGGCTGGAGCGTGCCGCTAATTTATTAATGAATGGAGGTCGCGAGGCGCAGCTGGCCAATCAGGGCGCCCCGGACTCCGGGAGGCCTGCGAGCCACGCGCACAGGAGCCCGCTCCCTTTCAGCAGCTCATTAGGGGCCGGGGCGCTGGGGGCGGATGGGGGACCCCGGCTACCGCCCCCGCCCGCGTTCTCGCGGCCGCCGGGCCTCCTAACTCCCGGGCGATGGGAGCTAGGAATTAGTTAATGGGGGTCAGAATCCCGGGGAAAGCAGTTAGCCCTGTGGTGCTGCCGGGCGTCTTTTGGCAAAGCTTCTTAGGGGCTGTAACACGTAGTAAACGATTTTAAAACTCATCCATTTGGTTAAGGGAGGAAAGGGGAATGGGGGGCGAGAGGTGGGCACATCGTAGACAAGAGTGCTTGGGTTCCAGAGAAACACGTGGCAAGTGGGAAGGTGAAGGAAGAGGACATTGGGATTCACAGAGGCGTCTCCGGAAAGGGAGAGTGGGTCGGGGAGTTGGGCTTTTAGAGAACGTGAGAACAGAAACACGTTAGAGCTCAAAGGAGCCTCCTCATTTTACCTGGGGCACACTGAGGCTCCGGGCACTGACAGGTTCTGGGGGGTTAGCCCCGGTTTACAGCGGGCGGCACAGCAAGGAGGCTTCCTGCGCGGGTGGCAGCGAGCAGAGCGGGACGCGCGGCGGAGCTGCCGCTGCTGTGAGCGAATGGGCTGCGCTGACATTTCCGTGACCTCTGCTCCGCGCTGGGGGGCGTTGTAGGGACATGGGGCCCGTCCTCCCGATTCTCCCGCTTTTCAATGAGAAAAAAGAGCTGAAGGGTTACTGGACTTCGGAGGAAACTTGTTCTGAATTGCTCGTCAGCCCTTCCCCCTTCCCGCACGCTCACGCCCACCCTCTTGTCAACGTGGCTGACTTTTCTCAGAGGCACAACCAGAGCCCCCAGAAGTGTGTGCTGGGCCAAGTGCTCGCCGGTACGTGAGTGGCGAGAACGGATGTGGACTCCAGTAGACTGGAGAGGCGTCCCTTGAGATACCTTTTGCAAATTAAGTTTAAGCAAGGCGTAGTTGGAGTGTTAGTCGGAGAGCAGCGAGAGAAAGAATACTTCTGGTCTCTGTCTCCCTCGGTTTGTGGGAATTGGCAACGACTTGTATTTTAGAGGAGGGGAGTGCGGAAAGTGTTGCTACTGTTTTGGCATAGTTTTAATTTGTTTAATGTTTTCTGTGAGGACGGAAAGAGCAAAATTGGAAGGCACAAAGTAAAGAAAGTGAAAATTGAGATTCTGGGAAAGAGACTGTTGCCTATTGCAGCTCTCCAACCTTCAGACTTCTCTCTGTCTTGAAATGACTTTAAAACCATCGTGATTCTCAGTTTGCTCTTTGATATTTGTGTTTTCATCTCCACTCCTTTCAAAACAAATTCCCTAAATTTAATCATTCCCCATTTCCTCCTAAATCCTTCAGAACAGCTTGCTTTTCATTCATTAGAAGTGCAGACATGCAAAGGAAAGAAGAAAAGAGAGACATGTTCAGTCTCTGCAGCACACAGCATCTGCCTCTCTCACACTTCTCAGGATCTGTCTCTGAAACCTGCAGAATCAGAATTTCATAAAGGAGTTTGATCAGACAAAAGACAGGTCAGTAGTAAAAGATGCCAGACATGCTTATCTTGGTTGCATGTACACATGAGCATTACTTTATAAACCAACCAAGCAAATACTCTTCTCAAAGTCCCCCTAAAAGAAAACCCACCAAGGGTGTGGCCTTGGTCAGCTGGGTAGGGATTGAGGGAACAAGTGGGGGTGATTGCAGGATTTTTTGTTTGTAGATTTGGATGAAATAAAGGATGAGAAGGCTAGGTTCTGAGAAAATGATCAAAGAATGCTAAAAATTACTATCAGAATGGTGGGAGAAACCATGGCATGTCAGTCTTTGGATATCTACATCTCTCCACAGAAGTAGCCTGCAAAGAAGGACAAGCCAATAGATTAATGTCATAGAAAATAAAGGAAGGATTATGTTAGTATCAGTAGAAACATACCTTTTTGGACATACTACTTTAAATTTTTGGTTTAGCTAGGAACTGCTGGGTCGATTTAGTGATATGATATATTTGGGGAAGAACAGAATCAGAATCCAGTTAAGCAAAGGCTTAAAGAGAAACTTGGTGAGCCTTGTATAACCCCAAATAACAATGAGATCAAGCTGGGTCTGATGCTTAATGCTAGAGAAACACAC
This sequence comes from Galeopterus variegatus, assembly GCF_000696425.1. NCBI lineage: Eukaryota > Metazoa > Chordata > Mammalia > Dermoptera > Cynocephalidae > Galeopterus > Galeopterus variegatus. The sequence continues at coordinate 2,133,852 of NW_007726113.1, read as the reverse complement.
AATGATTTCTTTAGTTGATTGTTAACAGTGTTTGGGCATTTGACTCCCCAGTTTTACATTCTCCCAGGATTTTATGTTTTGATGATTCACTGAAAGGGCACATGCTTTCCTTTGACAAAATCCAAACCTTCTATACTGTCTATGAGTGAGAAGTTAATAATACATATTTAAGTGTATTCTGTGCAGATGTTTAGTAATGGTAAAATAGTACTAAGGCAAACTACACATTTCCTATTCTGGAAGTTTTTTTCAAAAAGGAAAAGTATTCCAACACTGTCAAGAAACGTAGGGTTGTGTACTTATTTAAACATTGATGTAAATCAGTTTTCAATCCATTTAAATATAAGGGCATCATGGGGTTCATAGAATTTTATTTTTAAAATAAGGTCTTCTTTGGGTATATTCAATGATGTATGTTAGATTACTGTGCAAAGTACCAGTGTAAAAAAAATCACTATATCACCTTGGAATACTAAGAATTTTTGTCATTCATTTGTACTGTAGCTTTCAAGAACTGTCTCACTCTTGATAACATAGCACTTCTGGAAATATCGCTCTCTATGAAAAATACCATTTTTAAAAAGAAAAAAAAAACAACCCCAAGGACCAGCTAACAACACTCATGCAATCCAGAGACGAACCATTCACGCTCAGTTGCCTAGACAGCAGAACTCTATTTGTTCAGCATTTTGTTCGGTTTTGCTGGGGGAAGAAAAAAAAAAAGCAATTTCGATTTGTACTCAGCTTTGCTAAGATGTGACCACCGCCAAATATCCTTAGCTGGACTCTTCTAGCACTCTTTTAACTTAAATAAATTCAAGAGGCACTTGTGTGGTCTAAAAGATTGTCCAGATGAAACGAGGCTGAAATGTTATGTGAAGGGGGAGGGGAGCTCGTGAATAGCATCAGCAAGGATGGTGACCGAGGGCCGCTCCTGTCCATTGCGTGAACTGTCCTAAAGGGTCAAACTGTTCATCTTCAGCCCCTCTTTCAGTGTGCAATCCTACTTTAAGAGAACAAAAGCTCAAAGCAGGCAGTTAGCAAGAAATGGGAGCACAATGATTTAAACTCATCCCTAAGCCTTAGAAAGAAAGGGGGCAGAGTGCCTGTAGCGAGAGAAAAGTGAAGTAAGGGGAGGGGTGAAGGGGTGGAGATCTTTAGAAAGTCTTTGTTACTTCTAAGAAGCTTGAACTTTGAGACGACCTAAAAGCCCTAAAGTTTAGGGTAGGTGTTGCTGTGGGGCCATAGGCTACATCCCATCCACACTTCGACCTCACAAGTAGCGAAAGAGGACAAATGGTCCCGCACCGACTCTTGCTGTTGCAGGTGGATATCCGGCGACACGAAGGAGGGCGCCCTTCCTAGACAGTACGAGAGCAAACGTTTGGCTGTCCAGCAAGCCCTCTCTCCAATTCACAGTAAACCGCTCTGGCTGCAAGGAGAGCTGCTGGAAAGAACGGGGTGACGTGCCTGCCAACGGGAGCTTTGTAGCCTAAATCCTAATCCTCCGGGTGAGCTCTCAGAAAATAGGAAAGATAGCGAGAAAACATTGGCAGATCCTGAACATCGTTCATCTCCACGGTCTCCAGTTCTTGGCCACGGGCTAGAGACGCAGTTTCCAGAGTAGGGAAGCCTAGGATGGGAACAGTTCGCTTGCTCCGCAGAGGACCCCTTGCAGTATCAGGACTCGTTACTGGTGGTGGTGAGCGCTGGGGGCGAGCGTGAGTGAGTTCGGGTTTTTTGGCAGACCACTCTCCGGAAGCCAGGGAAAAAACAATGTAAGCTCACAGCCGCCTTCGTCCTGGTCCCCAGCCACCGCTCCCACGTGGTATTCCCTGTCTCCTCCTCGTTTTCTGCTTGGATCCTGTCTGCAGGGGATTCGGATTCCACCGAGTCCTGCAGAGGTCCGGGCTGGGTCGCTGAGCAGCCGGACCCTCCCCTTCAGTGTATTCCCAGCGTCGGAGGAATCAGCGAGAGGAGACAGACAGCGGGGAAGATCGTCCCCCAGCCCCGGAGCTCCATTCTGGAGACCCTTGCTCCCAGCCCGCAAAGTGTGCTCTGGTACCCCCAAACCAGACACGCGGGCTTGAGGCGCAGGTCGGCTGGATGGCGGCGGAATGTGCCCCACAGAAGCTGGGAGGCTCCCCTCCTTCTCAGACCTGCCCTCTCCCCGATGCGCTCTGGAGGGGCAGAGCCCCTCACACTTCTCACCCTTGATGAGGCCCGCTACCCAAATGGCCCTCTTCTTCCCCACGAAGGAAATAAGTCCGTTTAGGAGATTTTGCCAGTCTCGGGCAGCTTTCTCATTGCTTTCCTCAGGTAAGGGCAAAAGAGGAGCCGGCGTGTGAATAGGAGTTGGGGGCCCACTAGGGAGAGACACTTCCCCACCCCCCAACCCTCTGTGCCTGCAAAAAGGGACATTGGCTATCCAGGGGAAAGTGCAAGAAAGAGAGCACTAATCGCTGAACCAGGAGACAAACACGATTACCAGCTCTGAGCCTTGAGTCAGAAAGTCTCATAGACTTTAAGATGTTAATCCCCAGCATAATCCTTCTTTTGGCGTGTAGGAATAGTGCAGCCACAAGAGTTGTTTTGTTATTTATATTGGCGTTTAATAAAACTCAGCCAGTGGTGAATGGGCTGCCCACTCTCCAATGGTAATTAATTCCCTATTTCAGTGACCCGATTGTCCTGGGACAGAGCGGTGGGCCCGTCCCGGTGCCCCGATCTGCCTTTGTGCGGATACACTGCCCTCGTGCTTCAACAGCTATGGAAACTCACTCTTTTGATGTCATTCAAGGAGTTTTCCTTGGGCATCTTCTAAACTTCAAGGACCCTTTTCTTTCTCCGTTTCATGAAAAGCAGTGAGAGCTTGACCACCTCTGTAGAATTTAATGATTTGGTGAAAGGGCCCTTTGGGGTTTGTGTAAGGAGTTAGAGAGAAAGGAAATTTGGCAGCCTGCTCCCTCGCAGAGACGCTCCCGAACCTGGAAAACACAAAACATATTCAGAGAAATGGATAAAGATCTTGGCAGCTGATTTTCCCTTTCCTCCCCCCAATGAGGAAAGAGCAAAAACACAGAAAAACAACACAATTCTCTTCTGGAAATAAATGTATTGCTTGTTGTTGTCGTTGTTGATATAAGTTCAAAAGGTGAGGTTGAGGTAGGTAAGTTTGAGTCTTTAACAGAGAAGGTTTCCTAAGCTGTGCCTTTTGGGAATAGAATATCATTTATTACTTTATTCATTGAATCATCTCTCCTTCCTACATTCAAAATATAGTTCATGAGCCGCCAATGTACCAGCCCCGGAAACACTGCGATGCGCAGGACAGACACAATTCCTACCCCCATAGAGCTTACATTCAAATAAGTAGACCAAAAAATTATATACGTCAAAAAACGATATGTAGACAATAAAACAGTGTGATGCAGCAGAGAGTGTCGGGAGAGGGCGAGGACACGGTTTGTTTTCAGGGACCCAGGGAGATACTTTAGAACCCAAAACATTCGGGGTCGACCCTTACAGCTGACTTGTTCTCTCATTTCCCTCCCTCCCCACCCCAACATTTCTCGAGCGCCTACTGTGTGCCGGCGAACCCAACAGCTGTGGCCTGCTTGGTTGTTTATCATAATATTGCGATAACGCAGTTGCTGCTGCCACCCCGGGCGGCGGAGCGACAGCCGGGTCCCCAGGCCGGGCGGGGGGCGGCCGCGGCGGGCCCCGGCTGCGCTCCCTGCACAAGTAGCTCTTCTGTGTCTTTACACGCACTTCCAAAAAAACTTCGCAAGTCACAGAAACAATTCAGAATTCAACTACGAAAATACAGAGTGAACCATATGGCCCGGGTGGCTCGAGTCGGCTGCATTTTCCTCCAGACAAAGAAGGGATTGAGAGTTGAAGGAAAGGAGAAAAAAAAAAAAAAAAAAAATCCCAACTTTCCGGCTGATGAAGCTGTTGTCTGGAGGCAATGATCCCAAATCTGAAGGCTTTATTCCGGCTCCGACGGAGACGTGATATGTCATATGATTAGCATCTTTCATATTTACAAGAGTGGTATAGGCTGCCAGTCTCGAGAGAAAGGCGAGAGAAAGAAGGGGGCATATGCTGAAATGGATTTAGCATTTGAAAGAGAGAAAGGAGATCGGATAAATACACTTAAACGAGGATTTAGTTTTAGTCCTGTTGAGTTCTAATGGATTGTTGATTGAGATTTTAGGGGCCTGGAACCGAGATGTCAGCAGTAATTTAAAGAAGGTATTCAGTCCCCAGCGCCTCTTTTCTCCATTTCCCCCTCCCAGTCCTCACTCATTTACGCCTTCAAGCAGTACGGGGGCGGAGAAGGCTTTTAAAACAAAACACAAAACAAGATTTTACTCGAGGGCGGTGTCCGGAGGAGCCCGAGCGCGGATGGGCTTGGAGGAGGCGCCCCTGCAGCCGGCTGCGCCCCCTGGGGGTCAAGCTCCCTTCCTGCCACACCTGAGCGTTTTCAGGGTGCGCGGCGAAGTCCTGACGCCCCCTGGCGGGGCACGGCACGGGGGAGAGGGGGGTGGGACACGGCTGGGCCTGAGGCCGCGGGGAAGCTCCTTGGCCAGCCAGCCGCAAACAGGACCGTGGACTTGGCATGGCTTCGCAGTCGCTCCCGGGACGCCCTCTGGGAGCCTTCACCTGTGGCTCCGGTTACAAACGCACAGTACCCAGCCGCCCCCTAACTTGCAGATTCAAAAGATTCAAAAGCATCAGTGGTGGGTGCCTCTGAGCCGAAATCAACACATAAACACTCAACACCTCCCCCAGTGGAGCTGATGTCAGCCAAGTTTGAGAACAATCGGATCTAAGCCCCAAGACATTTGCTTTGTTTTGAAGATTCAGCAATACAGCTAGAAGTGACAACAAGATCCAATAAACTGGGGCAAAGACTTGGGCTCCAAACTGTGAAAAGGACCTCCGATGCACTTATGGGGTATATATTTTATATTACGTAATGTATGTACAGAACAATGTATTCTTCATTCACCCAGAGCCACATTCCAGATTCATTCTCCAGACTGCTTGTCGCTCTCTGGTACGTTTTTGTTCTCTTCCGAATTGGCATTTTTTGTTGTTGTTGTTCATCTTTAGCTAGATGCCATGTGTGTAAAATGAGGCTCACAGCGTCATTTGCCTCAAGCCTCAGCCTCTAGGTACAGACACTCGAATTCCTTTTCCCCCTCCCCATTTTCATCTCTTTCCTGCTTAAATTTACTTGTCCCTAACTTTGTCAAATTATTTTTATTTTATTTTATTTTAACTTTGTCAAATTATTGTGCTTTCCCAAGAGTCAAAGGTAACTTAAAGACTTATTTTAGCACTTTATCTGTGAATCAGAATGAATTAGAGGTGTCCACATTTACCAACAGTAGAGACTAGTAATAAATTATACAATAATTTACTACACTATTTTTGTAGTAAGTAGTGTAGTAAATATATTTTAGTATAATTACTACAATAACAACGTGTCATTCAGACTTTTAAATCATGTTTTTGATGGATATTTAATTTTTTAAAATCATGTAATGCTTATTTAGTGTGACCCCAGTTTGTAGACAATATTTGTACCTGAATGATTGAACAGACATAGATGCATATACATCCTGGACAGAAAAGTATTCATAGTGGTTATCTTTTTGCCAGTAGGTAGTGGTAATTTAAATTTTCATCTTTGCATTTTCTAAGCAAATATTGGAATATTTATAATCAGAAGTTGTTATTTTAAAAATACCAGCCTTCTGGAGAGTGCCTTTTCTTTTGTAGTCTTCCTTAAAATTGAAGGGAAATTTCAGATCAGAATTGTCTGAAGTGGGGTGAATTACATCATAGAACTCATCCACAGTTAAAATTCAGGTTTCAGGACTTGAATCACCAAGGCTGACTAGTGATATTGTAATTCAAAAACAAAGATTTAAAGCTTCTTGAACTATCAATATAAACACTGTTGCAGAGGACTGAAAGATACAGTGCTAATTTCAGTATTTTTCATAAATCGAAATTCCTGGGGCTGGACAGAGAAAGGAACACTCCTAGATGCTATTATCTTCTATATTCTGGGTAGATCACACCTAATCTTCAGAGAGATAAGACCACATCATAGAATTTGGGTAAATTTCTAAAGAAAAATTTTTTTAACCAATATCTCAAAATAATACATTCCTTTATTTAATAACACTTGCTAACTGGAAATCCTTTCTGTCTAATCTTTCTTAAGTGTATTTCTTCTTGACCTGCCCTCAGCAGTGATTAAAAACTTTCTTTCTCTTTCATTTTGTGCTTGAAAATATGGCATTTATAGCTACTATTTTAAAAATAAACAGGATCCAGGAATTTAATTCTGAGTTTTGCTTTTCTATGCTTTTAGGCTTTTGGCTTTCTCTGTGACAGAAGACATTACCCTGAAGGAGGCTTCTGTGAGTTCCTATTTAACTGCATTTTTATAGCACCAATCACCACACTGAAACTATGTTGTGCTATTGTCGATGTATGAGACAGCCAGACTGAGAATTAGAGAAGGGAAAGGATTTGCAAGAGAATAATGGCATTCTTCTCAGCAAATTCTCTTTTTCTCCAGGCTTTTTATTTTTGAGGAATTGAAGGATCATTTTCTCTTGAAGGAAGAAAGAGAATAATTTCACAATGCAATATTGTACAAGAAAATCAAGAGATGTTTTCTAAGGCTTTTCATGGTAAAAGTCTACTAAGGAATTCTGAAAGAAGCAAAATCAGCTGGAAATAAAAAATAAAACTCTATGTCAATACTAACCCAAACTGAACTCCTATTAATGCCATACATAGAACATAGATTTCCCCTTGCTTTTAATTTTTTTAAATTTTTCAAATTTCCCAGATGGGTAGAATCTAATATGTCACTAAAAATTAGAGAAAAATACAGTTTTATTATTTGAATGACTCTGATTACTCCTATCTTTGTACTTCAAATTGAGTTACATTGGATTTGAGAGACCAATGATATTTCTCAGAAAATGGGTGATCAGAGATCTAAGGAAGTTGCTTTAGGGCTAAATGCATTGTTTTCTAGGATACATTGCTGGCCACTCCCAAAGAATCACATAGTATTTTGGCTGCTTCTCTGAAACTTCCTTTGGCTCTCAATTGGCATCAACGATGCTTGCTTTTTCCCATACTGATGCTTGGAAAAAATTCATTTGTTCACAGTGAGCTAATTAAGGAGCAGAGCCTTGTTAAAATAACAGCCTTTCCTTCCCTCTCATCCCCAGAAGTTCAAAGTGATTTTCTTTTCCTCATAAATTGGAGAAGAAATAAAATAATCCACATGGGATTTTTAAATAATAATGAAATAAAAATGTATACATATGATCTCATAAGAAATCAGCAGAATATTTCTTGATTCCAAGCATTCACCCAGGAAAGAATATCTAGGTAGTGACTTCATTCACAATTTGCTAGCAAGTGGAATTTCTCTCTAAATTGATATTTAAGGAGAAAGTCTGTAACTACAGAATACAAAGTGATTTTTTCTTTAATCACCAAGATTATTTGATTACTGTAGAGAGCCAAGTCAAAATTTAGGTCAACATGGCATCTATAGAGATGAGCACCGTCTTTTTCCTCCTCCTCCTCTTCATTAATTAATATTGATTGCACAGTGTGTAGTTTGTAGCTATACTATGGCTGTGTCCGATCCACATCAGTGCTCTTGCCAACATTGTCCTCTAAAGGAATAATCTCTTTTGCAGCTTTTTCTCTGCTTAGTCTTTCCCTGTATTTTCAGTTGATTGGCCAAAGGAGGCAGGGTTTTTTCTGGAGTGCTTTCTTATAGGCTTATTTGTGGCTGATACCTGATGAAAACTTAGACGAAAAAGAAACTACTTTTCATAGAAGTAAAGCAAACCTATAATGAGCCAGGCACTGTAGTGAGTATGAACTTTGAATATATTATTTTACTTTGTCTTCACACAAATCCCAATGAGGACATTATTGTCATTACCATTTTCACAAATGAGAAAGTTTGCCCAAGATCACCCGTCAACCAAGGGCCAGGATCCTGATTGTAGTCAGGCCTGTCACAGTGTATACCCAGGCTTGACAATTCCATGCTGTGCCATTTCCTTGAGTAATGTGTTGATCATTCTGAAAGGGAAAAGATTCTTTGTGGCCCCATCAGTGTAGACCACGGCTATTGTCATTATGATGTTATCTAAAGATGCACAAACATAAATCTTGCTATAAGTTCCTTATGTTTTGATTTTTACAACTTTGAAAATAAACAAAATTTATAAATTAGATGTACACACAACTATAAAGGCAATTTCATCCAAACCAGTATTAACTTGATGTGATAGAGGATATATAGTTTTTAATTACCTAAAGACACAACACAAATTCCATACAACCTGCCACTATGAAGTTTCAAGTTTGGGGATCTTTACTATGACACCAAGTATTGTGTGATATGCCCACCACTTTTCTCCTTTAGATATAATCTTTGTTCATACAGTGACATTTGGCTGTAAGTGTTGACCAATAATATATATAGTAAAGTAAGTTCCCTTTTTTTTCTCATTAGCTATTAAAGCACTCCTTGAAGCCAACATGATCAGAAACATAAATGTAAACAAGGGTGCTAAAATCTCATTTACCATTGACCACAGACAACTTCTATGTCACCATAAACACCTGTCCTTAGATCCATAAGCTCCACACAAGAGCTGGGATCTACCCCATGAACTGATGGGAACACTACCTCCTGAGTCCTTCAAGGCATGCAAAGAAGTAGATATATACCAATGAGATTGAATGGGAATGTCTTTAATGTGACACCCCATGGAAGAGACTGGCAATGGTCATCTATTAGCTATTTTCTCCTCCTTTTAGAGTAATAGACCCCCACTTTTAGCTGGGCACTTGCTGCCTAGAATAAAGTCTCCATTTCTCACTATCCTTGCAGCTAGGACTGGTCAGTGCAACCCAATTCTAGCCAATGAGATGCAACGGCAGTGGTGTATGCAACTTTATGTCCTTATGTGTAGGGGTGTGCCCTCCCTCCTCCTCTTCCCTCCACCCTGTTGCTTGGAACATGGCTCTGATATCAGGATCTCCATCTTGGATCATGCGGAAGAGGAGCACAGCCTGGAGATGGTGGAGCAGTGACACCATGTCAATTCTCCATTGCCTACTTCCAAATTTGTATGCATGACACAAACTTTTACTTGTTTAAATCACTGTTGTTTGGGGTTTTTTTGTCATTCACAACAGAATGTAACAAGCTCCAAACTTCCAAACCCATAAAAACAGAAAGAAGAAGCTCTTTTTTGCCTTTCTCTCAATCTCACCTTGATTCCCAGATAGCCAAAGATGGCAGTCTTGGTAATAGAAGAAGGTAAACTAGCAAGCATCTTATTTGATCCCTCATAATCCAGACAGGATATCCAGAATACCCAGCAGATTGTATAATTGGAGTGAGTTAAATGAGCACACACAAGCAGAACGCCTCAATTTAACAACTGCTAATGACAACTTTTCTATCTTTAGAGAATGTGAGACAAGATCAGAATGAATAGGTAGCACTTGGTGGCTGATTCAATCCGTTATCATGAGGAGGCAAAGATAACATTTCCCTGCGGAAACAGAAGCACAATCTTAAAATCAGCAAAGTTGAATCTTAGAAGAAAAGTTGTGTGTTGGTCATTTGTCTGTTTTTTAGCTGAGGTATAATTTATGTAAAATAAATCCCCATCTTTATGTACAGATCTATGAGTTTTGAAAAACACCTACAAACCTGTAATCAGTACCACAATCAAGATGTAGAAGTTTCCTCACTCTAAATAATTCTCCCCTGCCCTTTGTAATCAGTCTCTCTTCCCTTCCCCAGTCCTTAGCAACCACTGATCTGTAAATGGAACCATACAGTATGTAACCCTTTGAGAACAGCTTCTTTCATTTAGCATAATGCATTTTACCTATGTTGTGAGTTTCAATAGTTCATTTCTTTTTATTGCTGAGTAGTATTTTCTTGTATGGATGTACCACAGTGTGGAGGGTTAGAAATCTTGATTCTCATTTGATTTTTAGATAAATACATATTGGGGCAAAAGCCCTTGCGTAGGGGGCCACAGCCCATCTAATCAACTCTAATCACTGTTTAGGTATGGTATTGCATACTATAATAATTTTAGAGCTAACAGTTGGTTGTCATACCAATACTGTTAAGAGATTTTAAGAATTACTGAAAGAAAAGATGTGAAAAAAATACTTGCTAGGGGCAAGCTGTCTGTTGGGGAAAACTTTAGAGATAATTGTACTTAGATTTTATCATAAGAATGTAACTCTTGCTTAAGGAGAGGTTATACTTTAGATACTGAGCCAGTTTGACCAACTTAGCTTTTCACAAATTGTGCTTTGGAATGTCACATTGTTAATTTTACTGATGTAAGCTGTCTGTTGGGGAAAACTTTAGAGATAATTGTACTTAGATTTTATCATAAGAATGTAACTCTTGCTTAAGGAGAGGTTATACTTTAGATACTGAGCCAGTTTGACCAACTTAGCTTTTCACAAATTGTGCTTTGGAATGTCACATTGTTAATTTTACTGATGTTACTAGTATCCATTGCTTAAGCTATACTTAGCCATAGATAACTTTTGTAACACTGTCCATGTTCTTGTGTCCTTTTTTAATGATTGAATCAACTTAATTTTCTTGTGAAACTTCCTTTACAATAAAAACCAGAAGCTAACTTTGAATCAGGGCTGCTACACTCAGCTTCATCCTTCTAACAGAGGAATTGCTGGGGTACAGTCACTCTGGGCTTCTCAATGTATCCATGGTGCTTTGAGTAATCCCTTTTTTCATCTCCATTACATAGTGAGACGTGTAACGCCACAGTTTATCTGTTCACCAGTTGAAGGGCATTTGGATTGTTGCCGCTTTGGGGTAGTTATGAACAAAGCCGCTATATACATTCATATGCAAGTTTTCCAATGAACCTAAGTTTTCATTTCACTTGGGTATTAGAGTAGGATTTCTGGGTCATATGGTAAGTATGTATTTGACCTTATTAAAACCTGCCAAACTTTGAGTTCTACTTGCTCTGCCTCCTTTTCAGCACTTAACATTGTCAGGGTTTTTTTTATTTGTTTTGTTTTCTTAGTCATATGTGGTGATATTACATTGTGGTTTTAACTTACATTCCTTTCATGACTAATGAGACTGAGCATGTTTTCATGTGTTTATTTGCCATTCCCATGTCTTTTCTTGGTCAAGTATCTTCAAATCTCTTGTCCAATTTAAAATTGGGTTATTTACTTTCTTATTATTGAATCTGGAGATTTCCTTATATATTCTGAAAACAAGTTTTTTATCAGATGTGTTTTGGAAATATTTTCTCTGTTCTTTGTCTTTTCATTAAATTTTGAAGTGCTCTTTATCAATTTTTTCTTCTACAGATAGTGCTTTTGGCATATTATCTAAGAAATCTTTAAATCAGGACACAAGCAATGTCTTATCATTTCTTCAAACAGTTCTATAGTTTTATATTTTACAGATTTATCTATGGTTTATTTTTGCATATGGTGCAAGGTATGGATTGGGTTCATTTCTTTGCATGTGGATGTTAATTGTTCCAGAACCATTTGTTGAAAAGACTGCCCTTTATTCACTGAATTATTTTTGTATCTTTGTCAAAAATAAATTGTTCATAATTATGTGTCTCTATTTCTGTACTTTCAGTTCTGTTGCACTGATTTCTGTCTCTATGCTTTCATATGACTCTCTTGATCACTATAGCTTTATACTAAGTTATGCAGTCAGATAGTGTGAGTCTTCCCTCCAAACTTGTCCTTCTTTTTCAAAATTGCTTTGGCTTACCTAGATCTTTTGCCTTTCTATATACATATTAGAATTAGTTTATTGATTTCCACACACACAAAAAAAATCCTGCTGGGATTTTAATTGGAGTTGCATTAAATCTCTATATAGATCTGGTTGGGAAGAATTGATGTTTTAACATTATTTAATCTGTCAAACCTTCAAAACGGAATATCTCTCCCTTTATTTAGGTCTTTGATTTTTTTCATCATGTTTTGTCATTTTCAGCATACAGATATTACACATAGTTTTAAAAAATTATACCTAAGTATTTTATGGTTTTTGGTATGATTGTAAATTGTATTATTTAATTTCCATTTTCAATTATTCCTTACTAGTATATAGAAATATAATTAACATTTTTATGTTAAGCTTGAAACATTGATAAACTCATTTAGTTCCAGTAGTCTTTTTGAACATTTTTTGGATTTTCTATATAGACAATCATTTTATTTGTGAGTAGAGACAATTTTATTTCTTCTTTTCCAATTTGTATGCCTATTATTTCTTTTTCTTGCCCATGGCATTAGTTATGACCTCTAGTACAATGTTTAATAGGAATGATAGAAACAAACATCTTTTACCTTGTTCCTAATATTAGGGAGAAAACATTCAATCTTTCACCATTAATTATGATGTTAACTGTAAGTTTTTTGTAGATGCTCTTTATCAAATTGTAGAAGTCCTCTTCTATTTCTAGTTTGCTGAGTTTCCCTCATGAATGAATGTTGAATTTGATCAAATGATTTTCCTGAATCTATGAAATGATATTAAGGCTTTTCTTCTTACATCTGTTTATATAGTGAATTATGTTATTTTAGAGTGTTGAACCATACTTGCATCCCTGAAATAAATCTCATTTAATCATGATGAATTATCATTTCTATATATTGTTGAATTGCATTAGCTAATATTTTGTTGAGGATTTTTGCTTCTGAATTCATGAGGGATATTTGCATTACCAGGAGTTGGTAAACTATACCCCATGGGCAAGATGTCTGTTTTTGTAAATAAAATTTTATTTAACACAGCCATTTCAATTTGTTTACATATCGTTGATGGCTGCTTTCATGCTACATGGTAGAGCTGAATAGCTGCAACAGAGACTGTATGACCTACAAATCTAAAATACTTACTATCATGCCCTGTAAGAAAAAGTTTGCCAACCCCTTGGTTGATAGTTTTCTTTCCTTGTAATGTCTTTTTTTGGTTTTGGTCTTAGGGTGTATTAGTCCATTTCTGTTGCTTGTAACAAAATACCTGGAACTGGGTAATTTATAAGAAAACAAAATCTATTTGCTTACAGTTTCTGAGGCTGGGAAGTCTAAAGTACAGGGAACATGTGATGGTCTTGGTGGTGGTGACAGTGACCTAGGGGTCTCACATGGCAGAGCAGGGAGAGAAAAACTTGTAAAACTCTCAGAATCATGCCCCTGACTGCCATTATTAATCCATTCACTACAGCATAGTCCTACAATCTAATCACCTCTTCAAGGCCCCACCTTTCAATTACTGTAATAGGATTTCCCACCCTGAATGGTTACTGTGGGGACTAAGCCTCACTGGGGTGGGGGTGGCGGGGCATCCAATCTTCCAAACAAGCTAATGTTGCCTCACAGAATGAGTTGAGAAGCATTTCACTTCTATTTGCTGGAATGGTTTGTATAGAATTGGTATTATTTATTTCTTAAGTATGTGTTAGAATTAACCAGTGAAGTCATGTGGGCCTGGAGTTTTCTTTATTCGGAGGCTTTTCACTGTGAATTCAATTTCTCTAGTAGATTAGAATTCTTCAGATTACTTATTTCTTCATGAGTGAACTTTGATACTTGTGCCTTTCAAAGAATTTGTCCATTTGACTAAACTGTTGAATTTATCGGCATAATGCTCTCTGTATGGGTTTTTGTTATTATTGTTGTTTTGTCTCAGACTTAAACAACTCTTTTCCTGCCAATAACAATTTCCCAGCCTCCTTGGTTTGGCCAGTGGGAAGCACTGGAAGGAAAGTAAAAGGCAAGAGGAAGGTAGAAGCAAGCCTTTGGGGCTTTGGAGCAGTATTTCTGGTAATAACTGTATCTTCTTCATTATACTTGCTCCAGCTGAACAGCTAATCCATCCTACTCTCCATTATCCAAGTTTCTGCCAGATTGCTTCCAATGGCTCCCACCAAACAGTCCCAACACTAGGACTCTGGTACCTTCTTCTCTCTTTGCCTTTACTAATCTCTGTGCTGCCTCGTTGTTTTGTTTGGCTTTTCAACTCCCACAATATCTTTGTAATTAGTTCTTTTTAAAGTTCTTCTATTGGATTTCCTGGCTTGGGCTATATTTTCCTAACTGGACCCTTACTGATGGGTTTCACTTTGATAGACAGTTTTTCTTGATGCTGATTTAAATTACTTACTGGAGTTCAACCTTAACACTATTCACTACTCAATGAATGAGAAGAGTCATCTGTACTGTATGAATGAATACAATAATAAGATACTTCTTACTCAGCTACACTTAGAAAGTAAAGGCAATTTGCCATTCCCAAAAGACATTTACTTAAGTCATCATGTGGAATAGTGAGACTCCTGGCCCCATCTTCCCCACATGTACAACCCTGGACAGGCAATAGGAGAAATGAGTAGCCTCAGAGAAAGTACATACATCTGTGGGAGTTCCCAGTGAAACATCTTGCTCACCACCTGGTGACCTGAAAGTGAAGCCCATTAATTGACCTAGTCCTCCCCACCAACATTCCCACTCCCATATAAGAGCTTCCAGTTAACTTTTTAGTATCTTCCTTCTGAATATGAATATAAGGTCAAGAATCATTAGACATATCAGGAAAATCTTCAGTATGTAAGTGAGAGATAAAAACAAGCTGAAAAATAAATCTGGAGTAAACAGAAATATTTCAATGAGGATTTTTTAAACAAATATTTTCAAAAAGAGAAAAGAAAATATTACCTATAAAACAAGAATAGAATGCTACAAAAAAGAGGAATAATCAGAGAATAAGAAAGTTCCTGGAAATTAAAATTATATATGTGTAATAATGTACATGTTATAATATATGTATGTATAATTATAATACATTATACCTGGCATTATATGTTATAACTTTAATAAGAGACTTTGAAGATAAAGTCAAGGAAATCTCCCAGAGTGCAGGAAAAAAAAAGTCAAAGATACAGACAATAGTAGGATAAGATATTTAGAGAATCAGTCCAGGAGTTCATCATATGACCAGTGGGAGCTGTAGACAGGACAGAGAAAGAGAAGATAAATTATCCCAGAAGTAAGGCTGGCTGGATAGCTCACTTGGTTAGAGCATGGTGCTGATAACACCAGGGTCAAGGGTTCATTTCCCCTTAATGGCCAGCTGCCAAAAAAAACAAAAAGAAAGAAATTATGTCAGAAGTAAAGAACAGGTGAATAGATTAAAAATACCAACTATCACTATTGTTGATTTATACGAAGTTTTAAGGCAGGCAAAACTAGTATATGGTGAGAGTGGATTAGTAGTTAGCTTGTGAGGAGGAGGGATTGATTCCAAAGGGGCACAAGGGAACTTTTGGAGACGATGGAAATGTTCTATATCTTGATTGTGGTGATTATACAGTTATATACTTAAATTGGGCATATTTATTGTATGTACCTCAATGAAAATAGTTTTTGAAAACAAAAAGAAATTTCTTAGGATAAATGACTTTGAACTTAATGGTTCTGTTACAGGTGAACCAATGATTATATGCTGAAAAACTATTATAGGTGATGAGACGACATCAAAAAATTCTAATGTGATCACATTTGTGTGTTAGAAAAATTATTCTGTTAGGAAGAGTGACTCAATGAGTTGAAGAGATTATCAGGGACATGTAACTTCTGGGCATGTGGGACATGTGAGATCAGTTATCATAAATGTATTTTGGCACCCATCTGCACATTAGTACAATTCTCTCTAGAGCACCCAATAGCCCAAGTGTACAAAAACAGAAAAGAATGTGTGGACTAATCCATGGTTAAAGTTTTATCAGCTGGAAAAACCTACAGCAAAGCAGCAATATGCCAAGGCAGTTGAGAGAGGTTAAAAGGATGGTGTCTGGGCAGACAGAAAAAGATAAGGAACCGATAGATTGACAGAATAGTGAGGAGTCAGGAGGTGAGAGATTGTGATGAAGCCAGAAGGTATGTGTAGGTGAAGTGAGGGAGAGACTGTTGTGGTAGTGGAACGTTGGAATAATTTAGGGTGATGACTAACATTAGATGATTTTTTTTTAAAAAGTACAGACAACACAGAATCATCTCTAAGATATATTGTTTAGTAAAAAAGGCAATGTACACAAAACTGTGCATAGTTGGTTACTAAGTTAAGACCATTTAGATTCATTTACTTGTATGTTAATAAGAACCTCATAATGTTGGTTGACTCTGGGGAGGAAAACTAGAAGGATGGGGACACAAGAGGGAGGGAGACTTTTCTCTGTATTGCCTTTTGTTCCTCTTGAATGCTGAACCATGTGAATGTTATTACCTATTCAAAAATATATAAACAGAATTAAACAAATAAGGAAAAAAGAAATAGATTTAATATAATGAATAAAAACAATACAGAATGAGGTATTCATGCTTGAATTCTATAAATTATGCATATACAAGAGTACTACAAAAATATCGTGGAAAAATAGAATTAAACAATAATAAGAATCTTTCAATGAACTTTTTGAAGCACCTTGTGTATGAACAAATACCAGAAGGTAAGAGAACTAAGCCCTGTTTGATTTATTTAAGAATAAATAGAATAAAATGTTTAAAAGTAGCAATGTTAAAAAAAAAAAAAGAAAAGAAAACAGATCACCTGGACATTCTAGATTTTTATATCATTCAATGGTTAAACACTTACTAAACATCTATTGTGCTGGTGCTGATCCCAAATTATAAAGGCAAAATATGATTCTGAAGAGCCACTGGCACTAAATTATACACGTAGTTCCTTTACCAATATGTTGTCTATTTTGTCCTTGGTCCCTATATTGTCAGCTTGCCTGTGCAGTCTGCATGGTACATAAAAGCAAGTCTCATACAACAATGTCTAGATTCAACAAGTTACCCTGGACTATTTGCTATTCATTACACTCTGCCTTATACCCAAATCCTGTATTCACGTGATGTCACCATGTTGCTCTAGAAAGTCATCATCAACCCAATACACTGGACAGGACCTGTGATACCTAAAAAAAGTCACAGACCAGTTGGAAATACTATTTGGTCACACAGACACACACACACACACACACAGTGCTAAAAGACCTGAGATCTTTTCATGCCTCACAATTTGTCAACTGTATGTCTTCCCTACCAGTTACTTCCCTCTTTCTTCTACCTGTCACTGCCTTACCTGATCTTCAAAGATTTTGCCTGTACCTCACACCCAATAGCCTGACACTGACTCTAGAGATAAGGAACTCAGGATGTAGGAGACAAAGTATCTGAGCTCCTGACAACATCATGGCCATGTTATTTCTTGGTTTATTTAGTAGTATACATTCCAAAAATGGGAAAGGAGCCTGATTTTCTTACTTCAAGTATGCCCCCAAATTTCTCCATCAGATTTGCCCCACATGAGGTTAGGGTGGTATGTAACTAGCGCTGCACTCCATGCATGGCCTGACATAAAACAAGCTGCACCCATCTCTTACAGAAGATTGAACCAGACTGCTCCCTAGTTAATTTACACCGGGCCAGCAGCCACAGAGTAGATGCTCTATGAATGACCTAACTGCACCAGAGAATTAGTTCTATTCCAAGAAGCCACAAATCCATCATAATAGAGCCAATAAAATGTATTGTTTGTCTTAAAAGAGGCTGGGTAACATAGGTACCCTAAAACTTTCATTTAAGAAGTCTTCTGTACTAGTTCTTTAGCCACAAGTTGACTGATTCCTGATTTTTCACACATACATGTGCGTACACACACAGACAGCCTCGTTTACTCTATTATCAGGACCAGATCTGCCTAATTAGAAAGTAGAATATAAGGAAAAGCAATAATTTAGAGACTAAGAGTTTAAAAAAACCAACCTAACTAGTGTTTCAGTGTGAAAGGAACTCAAGAGGCTCGCAGAGATATTTGGTTTGTATTTTTCCTTTACTTTATAATCAAATCATTTTAATATTAACCAAAAAACACAACTTGAACTGGCATACATTTCACTCATGACTAATTACAAAGCAGGCTTTTCAAATCAGTGTTGATCTAATGTTTTTAGAAATTATTTAATTTTCAGGGTCCAATATCTGTCGAGTAAATCACCAATTTCCAGTTCATTCTTATTTAATATAAAAAAATCTAATTAGTATGAAGCTATTTCACAGCTGTCTTTAAATTAAACCACAGTCAACAGCATGAAGCATTTGGGGTTTGCTTTGGCATCTCCAAATCAATTGTTCTTTTTGTTCAATATAAAATAGCAATACCAAAAGTTAAGCTTTATTTTGAAGTATTAAGCTGAGCTTCATAACCTCAGATTTTAACTTGTAATTTTTCACAAGTAACTCAAATTTTGAAATGTATGTTTCTAAGGACAGGGGTTGGCTACAGAGGAGAGCAGAGTGCAAAACATATGCAGTGTATTATTTTAAACCTACGTCTGATAATTAGAAAAATTTTAAGAATCACCAGCTCATCTATTAATACTTTAGTTAATAATCAGGTTTTTTTGCATTAAGTAGATAACTACATCTTTCTGTAGCAAATGTACACCTTCAAAGACCTTCAAAGTGAAATCAACAAACCCAATTCTCTAGTAAAAGTTGTATTTGTCAGGAAGGTATGGATTGTGCAAACAAACAAATTGCTAATAAATTGTTACATACTAAATTAAACAAGGTAAATTATCAGAACATGAGTCTTGTTGGGTCAAAGAGGATTATAAGATTTTGGGTTTTAGGTCTTTCACCCTTTGATGAAGTAAAGTGACTTACAATGCAGGCAGTGCAGTATAGCCTAGCCTTGGAATTGGTATATTCTGAGTTCCAGCCTTGTCTCATACTAGTTACGGTAGATTAGGAACATCACTCCAAATTCTCTGACCCTTGGCTTAATCATTTATAGAGTGAGGAAAATTCATGTCTCCCCACTGGGGATCAATGTGATGTTTATGAAAGAATCTTGAAAAAACCCAACACACATACCATGTAAAGTAAAGGCAATTAATAATGAGTGGATTAAAGCCCAGAAATTTCATTTTATTTCAATATGTCATGCATAATCTAATAGACTTTTTCTTTTTTTTTTTTTTTTGTCTTTTTTCCACGTCCGGCACCGGATCGCAACCCTCAGTGTTGCCCCCGTACCGGACCGGGACCGGCAACGGGATCGCAAGCCTCGGTGTTGCTCCCGCGCCTCGCTCAGCCAGTGAGCGGGAGCCGGTCTGTACGTGGGATCCGAACCCTCGGACGGGAGCGCCGCCGCGCTTCCCAAGCGGCGCACTATCCAGTGCGCCACCGGGCCGACCCTAATAGACTTTTTCTATAAATAAAAGTCTTGAGAATATTCTTATACAATCCTAGTACATATTGAACACAAGATGGAAGACATGTTACGATTATTGTTATCTGTAGATATTTGATGGCTATAATTGTAAAACTGGCTTATTACTTTGAGCATATTGTAAAATCATGAGAAATTTTAATATTTTGATTGTTTATTGAATGGGATACTCTTTAAAGTTCAATTTTTGTCCTTTCAACTTTGAAACTTGAGATGAAAAAGATAAAGAATGTGTCAGTCTAGGTTTTGGGGCTTTTCCTATGTCAAATATTGTTACGGTCTTTTTGTTCTTGAAAATATAAAGGCAGTACTAATATTCATGGTTTAGACAGTATAATTTGATAATTTAGATAGTATATGTTGCTCAAAATATATGATGAACAAAAGACAACTCTACAATGATCAACACTACCCAATCAGAAGAATGTTTTATTGGTCTCTTTAAGAAAGATACAGTAGATGAGCCAATAATTGCCACTTCTCTTACTGGGTCTTTGAAAGAAATAGGAAATGAGAGCTAACTGTTCCTCACTCTATTTCTATTGTAACAGGCTTGGGGAAAAGGAATGAGTGAAGATGACTGTGCTCTGATGGAAAGGGTGTGGAGCAAGAGCCCTGTGTAAGATCTGACCACTAAATATTAAATCAGGCCTGCTGCAGCTGACATTACATTTAGGGATGACACTCTGTGACCCAATCCAAGATGGGAAAGTTTTTGTTTTTGTTTTGTGGTCGGCCACAGTGATGAAACCCTGAACCTTGGTGTTATCAGCACCATGTTCTAACCTACAGCATGGGAAAGATTAAAACTAGAGACAAAGCTACTAATACCATATCCACTGTAAGTCAGGAATATTGTTGAATGGTAAGTTCTTTTAAAGATTTCAATGTGTCTTGTTTAAAAGGTTTCAGTAGCCTCTGCCACATTAAAGTAACTATGATGACATATATTTGACACTCATAACTGACATTGTCAGAAATTGGGAGAAATAGTCATTAACTGAAAGGAATATGGAATTGGACTGAAAACTTGTATAATGTCATTAGAAACATAGTAAGTATACCCACTTAAAAATAAAAAGACCCTCTGCCCACCTTTATTAACTGTTGTCTGGATTAAAAATATGAGATTTATACCAACTAAAAAAATAGGGCAGCCATACTTCTAAGTGCAATTTCTGCTTCCTGAGACAGCTTGAATGCTAGGCCCACCCTCTCTCTACATCAGGATGTGTGGCAATGTCTGGAGACATTTTTAGTTGTCACAACATGGGGGGTAAGGTGCTACTGGCATCTAGTGGGCAGAGGTCAGGGATGCTGCTAAACATCCTATGAGGCACAGGACAGCCCCCCATACTAAAGAATTATCTGGCCCAAAATGTCAAGAGTGCCAAAGTTGAGAAATCCTGCTCTATACCATCAAGATGTCTTCCCACATCATTGCAGAAATTGAAAACTCTCGAAAACTGACAAAATGAGACGTGGAGGGGAGGGAGGAAATATTGCCAGCACAGGCACAAGTGAGGAAGATTGTATCCGAGTCTTTGAGCAGTTCTAGATGAGAATTAGTAGGAGTTAGACTAGGAGCTGTGTGAAATCAGTCATCCAGCTGTAGATCTGAGATGGAAATGAACAGAAATCGAGATCCAAGGGCAATTCCCATAGTGTCTAGATAGCTCTCACAAGTGTATGTAACAGAAATATATCCTCATATATACAAAGACTCAAAATATATATCATCTATATATACTCTTCTTGGGAAAAAAAAATTGAGACTTAGCTCCAGCTGGTCAAGAACAGACTCAAAATTAAGAAATAAACGGGGGAAATTTGGGCAGCAAAATTCAGGAATCCAGTTTAAATATATGTTGTCAGTTAGACTGTACAGTTCATGGGCAATGTATGGCTCTGTAATAAATACTTCCTTCAACTGTTCCTTACTCATTGTAAGAAACTGTTGGGAGTCACATTTTTGCTTCACAGTTTGAATGAACACTTAAAAGAGGAACTGTTGTAATCGGTAACACATTTGGGACAAAGCTTGGAAAATTACTAAACCACAAGTTTTATTTGTTGGATTTTTCTGTCTAACATTAGAAAAGAGTCATAGAAGTAGGCGGGCCATTTTTTCTTGTGAAGTAATTCAAGTAAGCAATTTTCATAATCTTTAAAATGAATATTAAGTGACTTGAGTCACTGAGGTTTTTTTTAATTACTAAAGAGAAATATTTCATTGATATTAGTTATACAGTCAAGCCCTTCTCATTTTTCTGTTTATGATGTGTAAATGTTCCTTTGTTAATAATGTCTAAATATCAGTATGGACTCACATGGTTCAAAATTTATCCACATGTAGAATATAAGCATAGAAAAGATTGAAGCAATATGTTAATGATAATCTCTGGGTAGTGGATTTCTAGGTGATTGCTGTGGGGTTTTTGGTATACTTTTTTGTATTTTGCAAATTTTCTACAAGGAGTATGTATTATTTTTATATTAAAAAATTTTAATTCATATATATATCAATATATATCAATAACTACTGTGTAAATAAATGCCTAGGAAAAAGACTAGAAGGAAATGGACAAAGGTAGTCTTTCATTCATTTGTTCATTCATCCAATGGATACTTTTTAAACACTTACTAAACCAGGTGTATGTGTGTGTGTGTGTGTGTGTGTGTGTGTGTGTGTGTGTGTGTGTGTGTGTGTATGGGCACTGGCCATCGCAAGGTGTTGAACACTGCTATCTACAGGTTTGAACTTTTAGTGTTCTTTTTTCTTTTTTGTACTTCTCAGAAGTTTTATTGTGGAGATGTTTTTGCTTATAAAATGATGGGACATTTACAAAAGATTCTGATAAAGTTAGAGTTCAGAAAGGAGTGTGTTGTTATATCTGTGTAGACATGATCTAATAGATGAGCTTTTGAGATATTTACTTCTTTTGGAAGTACACTGGTATTCCCCATGATGGCTTTCCCTCCCTCTTGTAAAATTCATTTCTTTAGCAAACAGAAAAAATACTTTTTAGAAAAAAATGTTTTTATCAGTAAGATTTTATATTACCTTCAACATCTGCCTATCTTAATGGAGGTAACATATACTTTTTTGAAGAGCAAAGTTTTAAATGTGTTTATTTAGTATGTTATTTAAATATCATCATGTATTTTTTTTATAATAGGGGTTTTAGAGTAATAAAAACATAAAAAATTATATAGTGTAAAATGAGTATGAATTTACATAAATACAAACTATCTATACCATGTCTTTTTGTGAAAGAGATTTATCTTTAGATTGACCTTTCTCACTCTTTTTCTTCTGTTTTTCTTCTGCTTGTTTTTCAAAATAATCTTTAAGGAGAATGTTCAGCTGTGGTTCATACTGACTTGCATGTTGCAATCCATCTTCCCTTCCTTAAAGAGATATAAAACATGAGACAACTATTCTTTATTTTATAGTGGTCCTTATATTATTAACATGTGAATTATCTCCCACAGTAGCAAATTCAGAGCTATTTCTTCCTGAAAATCCACAAGTATTAACCCATCAAAGTCAGTTTTAATTAAAATGCTTAAGTTAAACACATTCTTACGTTACCTTCACAGTGTTGGATCACACGCCCCCATAGTCGATTTTTCCTCAAACAGGCTAAATTTCCCACAATCAGCAAATGCCTTCTTCCTCTTGTCAATGCAACATTCATTCTTTTTTCTGAATCAATGAAGCCTACTTGTCTTGTCCTTACGCAGGACAGAATAATGATCTCCTTTTCAGCTCCCTGAAAAGCATCTACTGTGGACACCTGCACAGTTTTAATATTAGGATGGTCAAAGTCCACAGCACTAAGTAAATGACAAAGCTGTGGAGAAAAGAAGACAAGGATCATACAGTGCAGAGACTGTATGAAGAACTGTATGAAGGGATCACTGTATAAAGGGATCATACAATGCAGAAGAACGAAAGCCTCTGAACCTACTCACAACAACTATTTTAATTTAAAGTGGATAATTTCCATTTTTCTTTAATAACTCACATAGAGTTATTAAATAACTCTTTAATAACTCACATAGAGTTATTAAATAACTCTTTTTTTTTTTTCCTTTTTGTCTCTTTTCGTGTCCGGCAACGGATCGCAACCCTCAGTGTCGCGCCCGTACCGGACCGGGACCGGCAACGGGATCGCAAACCTGGGTGCTGCACCCACACCTCGCTCAGCCAGTGAGCGGGAACCGGTCTGCATGTGGGATCCGAACCCTCGGCGGGAGCGCCGCCGCGCTCCCAAGCAGCGCACTGTAGCAGTGAGCCACCAGGCCGGCCCCCTAAATAACTCTTTAATAACTCACATAGAGTTAGCCAGATAGTTTCTAAAATAACAGATAAATGACTAGATGACAATACCAATTATGAAATAAAATCAAAACTGGTGATTTATCTTTTGGTGAGGAACTCATTTGGATATGCTAATTTGAAGGTGATAAATAAACTAATAATAAAACAGATGAAAAAATACTAAGAGAAAAAGAAAGATGTAGTTAGAAGTAGTTGGCTCATGTGTACGTTAATATTTGGTATCTATCCTTGATTTCTAGTAAAATGTAATAATAATGAAAGAACATTTTGGAAAACAGAGATTCGATCCCATCTGTCCCAAAACACAAAGCATACACCATATTTTCTTCCCTCTAATTTGTTTATTTGCATTTTTGCCCCAACAGCTGTAAACTGAATTTAATTAAACCTCCTTAGGTTTATATTTAATTATACAGAAAAAAAGCCAGACCAGAAAAAAATCAGAATGTTTCTTTTTAAATACATTAATTACAGTCCCAAAAGTTTTTCAAACACGAAACCAAACTACTACAAATGTAATATAAAATATTGTAATATATAATTATAATATTTAATGTATAACAAATACTGTAATATGTAATACAAACCTTGTACATCTGGGATTTGTATAATGTTATTACCCCAATCATAGAGCCTGCTATTCCACTTGCAATCAGTGACTCAATCAGCTTGAGTGTAAAAGTAGCTTCTGCCACGTTATGAAAGCTGTTATCTCTTTCAATCTGGAATAAGAAACAGATCCTAAATTATATTTCCCAGAAAGGCTAGAAAGACCAAGTAAAATCATACAAACAACAATAAAATTAAACCAGGAAACTAAACCATGTTGAGTCCCATCAACATTAATGTCATTTACCTGTTCCAGTCCTTTAACGTTATAGAAACATAGGGTTGGTAGCCATTCCAATAAAGGGCTCCTCTCTGTTTCCGAAACACCATTCATGAGGTTTCCTTCATAAAACAGATCATTAGCAATAGCACTAATTGCAGGGTGACAACGATATTGGGTTCTCAATAGAACTGGCTTGTGACCCTAAGAAATTTAAATGCAGAAAAATAAATTAAAACATAACATTTTTTTTTTTCTCAAGGGAAAGAAAAATAGCAATATGATAAAAATTTTTAATGTTGCTTTTTTGTGGTCTTAAGAGAGATGAATTACAACCATGATAAAGACAATAAATAAAAATGTTTTTAAGATAAATTACTAAAGAATATGCTCATATTAAATTGACACAAGAAAATTAAAAATATAAAACATTTCAAATCTTTGACTTATTATCTAATTAATTTTGGCACCTAACATTATGCTTTTGCAATCTATCTGGAGTTGGCCTAACATTAAATTGAAAAAGAATCTTCAAAATTAGAAAGTGTTGTTAACTCTTTATTAACTTTCCTCACTGAATAAAAAGTCATTTTTCATTCTTAATCTTCAAAGAAATTTCAGTTTTTGTTAATCTATCAAAAAATCCAAGTTCCATCTATTTTAGGCTCTTCTGGAGCATGTTGTTTATTTGAAAAAAGTTCTACAGTAATGCTGAAACATTTTGAATAGCTACAACACATTCTAATAATAATACATATATAATTAAATGCAGAATTAATGACCACATGAACAAAATATCTTCTATAGGAGAAAAACATAAGGAAAAAAAAAATCAATTCTCAGTACTTTCTGGGGCATAAATTCGTCTAAGTTTATAAGTCCAAGTCAGGGGCCGGCCCGGTGGCGCACTGCTACAGTGCACCGCTTGGGAGCGCGGTGGCGCTCCCGCCGAGGGTTCGGATCCCACATACAGACCAGTTCCTGCTCACTGGCTGAGCAAGGTGCGGGCGCAACACCGAGGGTTGCGATCCCGTTGCCGGTCCCGGTCCGGTACAGGCACGACACTGAGGGTTGCGATCCGTTGCCGGACACAAAAAAAGACAAAAAGGAAAAAAAAAAAAAAAAGTCCAAGTCAGTACGTATGTGAAACCTCTGACAAAAAGTGTTAAGTACAAAAATAATCGGCAAAAAAAAAAAAAATGCTTAAAGGATCATTATTTATAACTGAAAACAACTAAATGTTCAATGTTAGACAAATAACTAAATTATGCAATATGCAACATAAAACTAAGTGATTAAATATACATATGACAACAGTGATGATTACACAGCTAGTAATAACAAGAGTAGATGATTTACCATTATGCAGAGTTTAAAAAAGGCAAATAGAAATTATATTTATGGTATAGTTTCAATTATGTAAAAATACATACATTTGATATATGCATATAGTCCTAGGATAAAATATGGAAGGAAAAAAATACTAAAACACTACAAAGGGTTTTCTTTTGGGTGCAGTGAGGTTATTATAGTTGTATTATTTTCACCTTTTTAGTTTTTCATTGTTTCCACACTTTCTATGAGTAGTAGATATTATTTCTTTTGCTTTTAATTAATTCTGAACTATTTTAAATATACAGAAAAGAAAAAAAAAAAAAAAAAGACATCCATCTACCCACCACCTAAATTTGACAATAGCATTTGGTCATATTTGCCTCAGATCTCTCTTTTGTTAAGAAGTAAAATATGACATACATAGCTAAAAGCCCTTCCTTCACTACTTTCCACTAACATCTTCTCCAGAAATAACCCCAATTCTGAATTT
Organism: Galeopterus variegatus; assembly: GCF_000696425.1. Taxonomy (NCBI): domain Eukaryota; kingdom Metazoa; phylum Chordata; class Mammalia; order Dermoptera; family Cynocephalidae; genus Galeopterus; species Galeopterus variegatus. The sequence goes on along the minus strand of NW_007726113.1, from coordinate 2,107,430 downwards.
TTTTGTGGCATTCCCATGCATGCTTTTATATGTTTATTACATCAATATGTGCCTATGAGTAATATATATTATCATTTTTTGCTTTTAAAATATATATTATTATTTTTGCTTTGAAATTCTCACAAATGGCATTTTACTATAAGTAACCCTTTGCACCTTGCTTCTTTCAACATCCACTATGTTTCTGAGAACTATCTACATGGGTCAAGTTCATTAATCTTAACTGTCTTATATTATTCCACTCTGTGACTAAATCACTTTTTAGTCTATCCTTTATTTGCCCTTTTTGAATTCCCCAAAATAAAAACCTACTTCATATTCTGAAAGGCATTGACAACAGATAACTGAAAAAGCAAAGGGCAAAACAGAATGTATAGTAAGTTACAATTTGTTAAAACTAGGAGAAAATATTTTATATATTTGTTTATGTTGGCATAAAATATCACTGGAAAGATATAAGAAAGGGATGATGGTTGCTTGTGGGGAGAGTAACTGAGTGGTAGGAGGACAGGAGTGAAAGTCTTCACTGTCTCCATGCTTTTTGGTTCCTCTAGAATTTTGAACCATGTGACTATATTACCTATTCAAAAATGTTTTAAGAATTTAAATAATTTCTTAAAATTAAGATTTTTAAAAGCCATTAAAAAGATCTGATTCAAAAGAGGCTAGACACTGACATTGTGGAAGGAGTAGAACATTTTACAATTCAATTCAATTACAATCAAAAACACAGGACAACGGAAGGTTGGTTCTTCATAAAACTGAACACAACGCAACTCAAAAGTTAATGCAAGTTGAAATTCAGTTTAAGATGGAACTTCTGAATTAACAGGGAAGAATAAAGCTGCCTTGCAGAACCCATTCTCTAATATATAAAGGTACAAAAAAATGCTAAAAACAACAGCAAAGAAAAAAAATTCAGCAGTCATGCAACAAAGAAAGGTTTACAGCCAGCCCAATGCCATAAACATTAAACAGTGCTTGTCATCAAGAAAGAAACAAGATTCTGAGGTAGGAAAGAGAAATGCAGCAGAGTGAGATTACTAATTTCTCCAGAAGTCATATAATGGAAATGGCTCCTAAGAAGAATAATGAAACAGGAGAAGTGAATACGAAGTTTTTAGTGGGAGCAAAGGCTCTGAGGACCATACATGGAACTGATGGGACATTTGAGGCCCAGGAGTATACCTACTTTGGGAAAGGAACAACACCTCCAACCATGTAAACTGAATCCTTGTACAATGTGTTTAACAAAACCTTAGAAGTGAGCATTGCCCACATAAGGTCATAAAGACAGCATACATTCTTTTTTTTTTTTTTATGACCGGTAAGGGGATCTCAACCCTTGGCTTGGTGTTGTCAGCACCATGCTCAGCCAGTGAGCAAACCGGCCATCCCTATATAGGGATCCGAACCCGTGGCCTTGGTGTTATCAGCACCGCACTCTACCGAGTGAGCCACGGGCCGGCCCTACACAGCATACATTCTTAACCTGGTTCTATTCCAATTCCACCTCTAACCCTCTCTCCCACCAACATATTTTCATGGAACTGGGAAAACAGAAAGAACACACAGAATACAAATCTGAGAGAGCTGCCCAAGAATGAAAGTGAGAAAATGAAACAAGAATGGCAATCATGCAAACATACTATAGCCCCTCCCCCAAAATTAATAAAATAAAGGAAGACAATGCAAAGGATACATACAGAACCCAACGCAGACAAAAACATAACCAAGGAACAGAAGAAAAATGTCCATAATTTAATCAGAATTTAGAATTTAATCAGAATACAATTCAGTAAAACAAAATCTCAAAGGTGATATGATTAAAAGATAATGAGATTAAAAGGGAAATTTCAATCCTAAAAAAACAAACTGGTTTTCAAAACAATATCATTTAAAAAACTAATAAACTAAAAGCAGCAAAGAACAAAATAGAATTTCTTCACAAAACTCACTAAAATTCAACTTAAAACTAAATGCAACTTGAAACTCAATGTAAGGAGAACAGAAATAAAATTTCTGACATAGAAGAAAGACTTCATAGATAATGTAGATGAAATTAAAGTAATTTAAACAGAAGACAGATAAAGACACCTAATTATAAGAATAATTGAAGTACTTCTACGTTATGGACTAAATGTCTGTGTGCCCTCAAAATTCATATGTTGAAGCCTTAACATCCAATGTGATGGTATTTGGAGGGAGGACCTTAGGTGGTAATGTTTTAGATGAGGAAAAGGGCATGATGGGATTGGTGTCCTAGTAAGAAAAGGAAGAGACCAGAGCTCTTTCTCTCTTTCTCTTTCTCTCTCTGCCATGTGAGGACACAACAGGAAGGCAGCCCTCTGCAAGCCAGTGATCAATAGAATAGAATAGGGAGCCTAGAAATAAGCCCTATATAAGTGGCCAATTAATTTTCGATGAGGGTGCTAAGACAATTCAATGGAAAAAGGACAGCCTTTTTAACAAATGGTGTTGGGAAAACCAGATATCCACATGCAAAAGAATAAAGTTGGACACTTACCTTATACTATATACAAAAATTAAGTCAAAATGGATCAAAGACCTAAATATAAGAGCTAAAATTATAAAACTCTGTGAAGTAAACACTGGGGAAAATCTTCATGACACTGGATTTGGAAGCAATTTCACTGATACGATATCAAAAGCACAAGCAACACAAGAAAAAATAGGTGAATTGGACATCAAAATCAAGAACTTCCGTGCATCTATCAAGAAAGCAAAAGACAACCTACAGAATGGAGGAAAATATTTGCAAATCATACATCTGATAAGAGGTTAATATCCAGAATATATGAAGAACTCCTATAACTCAACAACAAAAAAACAACCCAATTCAAAAATGGGTAAAAGGCATGAATAGGCATTTCTTCAAAGAGTATATACTCGTACAAATGGCCAATAAACACATGAATAGATGCCCAACATCATTAGTCATTAGGGAAACCACAATGAGATTCTACTTCACACCTGTTAGGATGGCTATTATTTTTTTAAAAAAAAGGAAAATAACAAGAGTTGGCCAGGATGTGAAGAAATTGAAACCCCTGTGCATTGCTGCTGGAAAGGTAAAATGGTGCAGCTGCTATAAAAAACACTGTGGCAGTTCCTCAAAAAGTTAAATATAGAATTATCATATGACCCAACAATTGTACTTCTAGGTAAATAATGAACTAAAAGCAGGGATTTGGATAGATAGTTGTACAGAAATGTTCACAACACCGTTATTCACAATAACAAAAATGTGGAAACAACCCAAATATCCATCACCAAAAATGCAGTATATACATGCGATCTAATATTATTCAGCCTTAAAAAGGAATGAAATTCTGATACATGCTGCAACATGGATGAACCTTGAAAACATATGGTAAGTAAATAAGACAGACACAAAATGATAAATACTGTATGATTCCACTTATATGAGGCACCAAGAATAGGTACATTTATAGAGACAGAAAGCAGAACAGAGTTTACCAGGGGCTGGGGGGAAGGCGAAATGGAGAATAATTGTTAAATGGGTACAAAGTTTCTGTTTGGGATGATGAAATGGAAATGGAGAGGTGACAGTTGGACAACACTGCAAATGTACTTAAAAAAAAAAGTAGTATAGTGCTGATTCATGCTACAGTGTGGGTGAACCTAAAAAATGTCATGCTAAGGGAAAGAAGCCAGACACAAAAGGTCACATTTTGTATGATTCCATTTATATGAAATATTCAGAATAAATAAATCCATATACAGAAAATAGACTTGTAGTTGCCAGAAGCTGGAAGGAAGAGGGAATGGGAAGTAACTGCTAAATGAGTGAGTGTGAGGTTTCATTTTGGAGGGATGAAAATGTTTTGGACCTAGATAGAGATAGTGGTTGCACAGCACTGTGAATGTACTAAATGCCAATGAATTATTCACTTTAAAATGGTTAGTTTTATGTTAGGTGAATTCCACTTCAATTTAAAACTATATTAATAATTAATATAAAAACTTTTTTTAAATGTGAAGTAGAGCTCTACACAGATAAAAGAGGCATAAGTTTTTTGATTTTAGAACAAAATCAATATGCTTATTATCCACTACTAAAGTACACAGGGAAAAGATTCTTTTCATTAATTAATTAATTAATTAATTAATTAATTTTTATTTTATTTTATTTTTTATTATTTTTATTTTATTTTATTTTATTATTTTTATTTTATTTTATTTTATTTATTTTATTTTTATTTATTTTATTTTATTTATTTTATTTTATTTTATTATTTATTTTATTTTATTATTATTTTTTTGGTGGCTGGCCGGTATGGAGAACCAAACCCTTAGACCTTGGTGTTACAAGGCTGTGCTCTAACCAACTGAGCTAATCCACCAGTGCTGATTCTTTTTATGAAGGAGTACTTGAATTACAGGGTTCTACTTATCTTTAAAATGTGTACTTTTTTTTTTTTTTTTTTGTGTGACCAGTAAGGGGATCGCAATCCTCAGCACAGTGTGGTCCGCACCACACTCAGCCAGTGAGCACACCGGCCATCCCTATATAGGATCTGAACCCGTGGCCTCTCTCCCGAGTGAGCCACGGGGCCAGCCCTAAAATGTGTACTTTCTAAATAGCTCCTATTATAAATTGTCTTAAGGCAGGACTAGGTCATCTAATATTTTAATTTTCTATCAACCCCCCACACAGTATATAATCAATAAATGATAACTCTGTATGAATTTAGCAATAGGTACCATTAAGCAAAGTCGATCAAAAAGAGTTTGTTCCAATCCATTTTCATGAGCTGCATCAGAACCCTGAATAGTAGGAGGCAGCTGTTTGGGGTCTCCAACAAGAACCAGCTTTTCACATTCAAACCTAAAAACAGAATTTCAAAAATTAATCTAAGCCATGAAAAAAGGGTACTAGATCATTTATTGCACTGCTTTCCAAAATGTATTTCAAAGAATTCAAATCCCATGAATTGTCCCAAGAAGTAACAAGGCTTAATAGTGCTAATAAGTGTATTAAAGGCTTTCAAAAGTTACACAGTAAAGAATCCTTCATATAACTTTATTTTTTCCTACATAAAACCTATTAGGCCTTGCCTCTAGATGGAATTTAATATTTCACAGAACATATTTGGGAAATACTGATTTTTAGAATCCATATACTATTAGAATTAGAGGCTTTCTTAGAAGTCATTTGGCTTAAACTCTTGTTTTAGAGATGAAATAAATTAGGCTCTCGGAGGCTAAAAGTCTTTCTAAATAGGAGTAGGATAAAGCGGGAAAAAATCCAAATTTTGTAAGCAAACCTATATCCAAATCTCAATTCTATTATATTTTATGGATACAACATATTAATTAATCTCTTCATGTTTCAGTATTCTTAATAACCTGTAGGTAATAGTACCTTGCATGGCTTTGCAAGGATTAAATTAAATATATGAGTTTAGTATGCTCAACAAGTATTACTCCTCTACCCTCTGCCACTCTTCCATCCCTGGCTCCTTAGTAGGGTGACCAACTCATCCTAAAAACTGAAAGCCTCATGATTTGGGAACCTCCAAGTCTCGGGCAAACCATGACAGTTGGTTCCCTACTCCCTCATTAATTGGGACAGAGCAAGGACTTCCCAAGAAGAGTGCTCTAGTACTCTTTCCACTACTTTTAGGAGTCCTCAATAAGGGATGCTTTACAAGCACACTATTTCAATTGGCTGAAACAGCTTAAAGGATTTCACAGTTTTTTAATTTTAGGAGAAAAGTTTTCATTTTCTACTTGTTTTTCTTTATATACTTTATATCATTTCACAATCTAAAAATTATTTTCAGAAACTAAACATGAATTTTATCAAGGTAAGGAAACTGAAGGACATTCTTCAGTGGAGTTTATGATTAAAGAGCAACTTTTAATTTAGTTGAGAAATCTGCAAGATTCTAGTAGAATCCTAGCACTAGGGTTATCAGTGCTTTAAGAATTATGTCATCACAAACTGTGATCTTACAATATTTTGATATATTAGCCCCCCAAATTTCCCTCTGTATTTGTCTTAAAAGTCAGTACTTGAATTGCTATGAATTTTAACAAAAATTTGGTAAGGGAAAAGAATTTTTAGGTTACCTTGCAATGGGAAGTAGAGAGGCTGGTTCAGTTATTTGACTACACTCATCCAGCACTACCACAGGAAATTTAAGATCACTCATGCATGGGAATGGGCAGGCTGCACAGGTAACTCCAACTACTCGAACCTTTATTACAACAAAAATGTTATTAATTACAACTATTAAAAGAAAATGAAATTATGTATTTACCAAAGAAATTGTAGGCTAAAATCAGAAAGCAAGTTAGTCCTAATTTAATTTCTGGCAATCAGAAATCATAGGTCACTTTATCTCCACATTTTCATTATTCTTACATACAAAATTGAAATCAGAATATAAGCTACTTAAGCCAAAAGCCCCTTAATAAGAACAAACAAAAGTAATGTTTTGATATTCAAAAGGAAAATATTACAATATCAAGGATTTTAAAGTATCAAGGATAACGCACATTTTTATCTTCTAGATGGGCTGAATAAAGATAATATGCCTTATATCAACACAGGCCAAAGTTCTCCACAAAGAACAATGAATATGCTAATGAACTATCCTTTGCTTAACCTTCAAGCACACTAGGTTTTTGATTTACTTAATTAGGTAAAGATGGCTAACTAATTCTGAATAATAGTAAATTAAAGTGTACTTATAGCCCGTAAGTATACTTGAATCTTACAAGTTAAATATTATATCAGAATGCTATTATTCAAGGCAAAAAACTTAACAAAAGCTGGTATCTAATCTCTGGAACTAAATGGAAACAATAGAAAAATCTGTGAATTTTCTAATTGGATGTGGTCATTGGCTTAGTAGTCCACTAGCTATACACATGCATGCATGGACACACGGATGTGCCTGTGTATATATGCATATATTTACATATATGTATACACACATATATACTTATGTACATACACTTACACATATATACATATTACTAATTACACTTCTTGGTAACAGGGTAGTCCATAAAAAACAGACCGTATCTTTTTTTCAACAAATATAAGTGACGAAAATATGCTTTAAATTTCAACAAATTAAATATTGCTTCCACAGATCCTGTGAAATAAAATATCATACACACCCTATTTCTTTAATAATAAATAACATTCATCACACACAATAGCTCTCTATCAGTTATGTTTTCCTTCTCTTGTTAAAAACAAAAACAAAAATTCTAAAGCCACATTTATATTAGAAATTCCAGAGTATTTAAACATTTGATTCTCTAAAAATGATTAAGCCTTGGTATTATTCTGAAATATCATTCATTATCTAGTTTCTGATAATAATACCTGATAAAAACAACTTTAGAATGAGAACTCCAAAGTTATGAATCGGGAAGCATGTTTTTTTTTTTTTTTTTTTTTTCTTTTTCCATGTCCGGCAACGGATCGCAACCCTCAGTGTCGCCCCCATACCGGACCGGGACCGGCAACGGGATCGCAACCCTCGGCGTTGCTCCCACACCTCGCTCAGCCAGTGAGCGGGAACCGGTCTGTATGTGGGATCTGAACCCTCGGCGGGAGCGCCTCCGCGCTTCCCAAGCGGTGCACTATCGCAGTGCGCCACCGGGCCGGCCCCAGGAAGCATGTTTTTTAATTTAAAGAAATATCTAATACAAAAACCTGAAGTACTAATTTTTTTCTTTAAAAAATTGTATTGTTACTTAAGTTATTACTATATTGCTGAGATTCTAACAGCAGAAAAGATTTAGTTATTGACCTAGGAAGCAGTGATGAACTATGAAGCACTTTTTAAAATTAGTTTTATTGTAAAGACATGTCACTTTAGGAATGTGTCAGGTCTGAATGCCTGATTGGACCTTGGAAATATGTTAGAGAAAACTTTAAAAAAAAAAGATTCTTCTAAAATAGCTTTCATTTGTGAATAAGTGGGACCAATAAGCAATAGATTATGGTAACCAGGCTTTTGTTTAGAAAATTATCAAAGAAACCATTAGCAGTTATTTTTACAAGTCATTATTATGTTGGGTAAGTGAGCAGAATGGTAAGTAGTTTATATAAATAATTTGCATTAACTAAATACTACCAAACTAAGCTTTTCTGGATTTGGTTGAAAACAGGGTACAGATTTAACTGTATAATTTAGATAACAGAAAGATAGTCTGAAACCCTCTGAGGATTCTAGAACCAAAACTTATTGTGAATTGGTTATTTCTGATTTCTCTCTTCCTCCCTGTGAGAGTACTATTACACATCCACACCTTTGCTACGTGACTTAGTAGTGCTTCCCACCAGAGAAGTAGGTGGAACATAGGAGCTTACTTCAAAAAGCTCATGGAAAGATTTGTATCATGTTTCAATTCTTTTTTTCACAAACTTTTTGAAGTACCCTCATGTTTCCCTGCCTCGCTGATGTTGGGCTTAGCCATATGACCTGTTATACAGCAAATGGAATGTTAGCAGACATGATGTGAACAAATGCTTTAAATGTGTCATGTGATCTGACCTGCCTCTTACTTTTCTGCCATATATCTGGAGAAGAGCATCATGCCATAGGCAACTGTTCTCATAATAAGAGACTTGACCCATAGCCTCAAGCCAAGCCACACCAGTTACCTGTATAATCATAAGTTGTTGTCTTAAAATATTAAGATTTTATTTGTTAAGCAGCATTATTTCAGCAATAGCTGCTCAATACAGAGTCCCAAGCAGGATGATTTTCCCAAATCTGTTACAGAAAGTAACCAATGTCCACATGGGCCAAGAAGCCAACAACTCCATCCCCCTTTCTTTTCCCCATGCTCTCCTTTCATAGGAGGAAGCTACTGATTAATTTCTTTTCCTTCTACCAGCTGATGCCCAAGCTGCCCTGGATCAGAACTTGAAAAAGGGAACAATACTACTTGTTACAGCCTGGGATCCTGTGTCTCCAGTCTTGGCTCCCCAAATCTGGAAGCAAGTGTCTGAGCCTCCTGGATTCTGGGATGTAGACAGACTCTGAAATGACTAGCTTTCTAGGAAAGCATCGAAGACAAATTTCACTCGGATATTTTGCCTAGGGTCAGATCTTCTCTTTCTCTATTTTTCCTCAAATACAACCAATTTCATTTAACTTGCCAGGAATCTATTCCCACCTGTACACTTTCCTCTTCAAGCCTATAAAAAGGTATGCAAATAAGGCAAAGAAGAACGAATGACTCAATCATAGTGAGTTGGATCTGTTCATAAACATGAAGAATGCTTTGAAGCAAACATAAAATATGCACTGGGTAGATTATATCCAAGGATGTACATGTGCATGCCTTACTTAAATCTAAGTTATCACAATAGTTTTGTTTTTGTTTTTAAATCCATCAACAGAAATAAGAGAATCTGAATAGTATGTATTAATTAAGAAACAAATTGAAGCTTCTTCCTTTTACCTGCTTCAGCAGGGTTTTATTGGTCCCCAGTTTATGCTGCTCAATACTTTTTCTCACATAGACTCTTTCCACAGGAGTTAGGTCTTCTTTCATTAGAGCGTGTAGTTCTTTTAATTGTTCATTTTCATTTTCTGAGCCAGCATGCAGGCTAAAGAAAGAATTACATAAAAGAACACCCCTCTTTATTCCATTTTTCATAGCATCACTAAAAAGTAAAATACAGACTAAGATAACCAAGAAATAGATAAGGCTTTCTCCACTCTTCTTCAAAAAACTAAATTTACGGTAAGAGTTATATAAAATTACCATACTTCTCTCTAAACATTCTGCGACTTTTGAAATTTAGCATTCTTACCTATAAGGTAAAATTGGTTTGGCAATCTTCCTAACACTTCCAACTCTGACAAACTTTTCAAATCCAAAACTGAGAAGCCTTCAAAAAAAAAAAATTAAAAAAAATAAATAAATTCTGATTACTTAGAAAATAGAATATAAAACAAAGTTTCATGTAATATTTTGTTATTAAAGTTAATTTTGTATACAGTATATTATAGAGTTATATAATTTAATGTGAAATACCCAAACTCAAAGTAAATGTAGTGTAGTTGAAAGATTTTTTAATATAATGTATTTTCTAGAGAACTTAAAAATACCTACAAAGGTACTTCAAAAAGTTCACAGAAAAACAGAATTAAAAGATAATGCAAATCTTTCCATGAACTTTTTGAAGACTGTCTCATATTATTTTAAGTTAAGTCTCATTAAATGGTCATAAAATACCAATGTTAGTACTTATCACAAAGAAAATTACCTCTAAAGACATAATAATATGGAAAACAATAGCTACCATATATTTAACACTGAGATTTATGAAGAAGAGCCTCTCTACATGAATTACCTTGTTTAATACTCACTACATCTCTGCACAATATCTCATCTTGGAGATGAGGACACAAGTTCAGAGGTAAAGTCATTTTGCTGAAGCCACATAGCTAATACACGAGGTCAGCCATGATTCAAACCCAGTCAACTCTGTCTATATCCAAAGGCTTTGGTCCTTTCTCTACACACATTACCCCCCAGTTAGAGCTTTGTGAGGAAGGACCCCTCTCCTACCCTTTCATCTTATATATCTTACAGCTTTAGCTCTATGCTAGGAACAGAATTGGAAATAAATGAATACTGAATCCTCCAAAACATCTACCACCTCAAAATGAGAATTTAAAGAGCTAGAGAATGAAACTATAGCTCTCCAAACAATTTTCGAAAATATTTATGAAGCAATTTATTTAATGTCAATACATTTCAATTTTTATATTTTTCATAGTCTTCATCTTGGGGAATAGTCAGCTACTTTTCAGTTTGAAATACTAGCTTACATTTTTTTCAATGCAAGTTTGTGTTAAATATATAATAACAAAGGGTACAATATCCTCATAGTACTGCTGTTTACCCATGCTCTTCCATTTCTTCTCAGGAAACTATACTATCCTGTCCATTATGATAGGAATACATTGTCTGTTCAAGTGCACATCAAACACATTATTTCAGTGTATGAGTCCAGACTATAAGCAGTTGAGGCATATATTCTAATTACACATTCACATTTCTCAGCTCCTTATCAGAGGTTTAAGCATTAAAGAATCTCTTTTAAATGTTTCCTGTTACCTTTTAGTATTCAGTATTTACCTTCTTTCTTCATTCCAACTTCTTGATTTTTGTTTTGTTTTGTTTTCTAACAGTCTACAGTTAAGTTTTCTTCTCAGGCTAAGCAATCTAAAATTCTTTCCTGTTCAGTCCACAGGTCCTCATTGATTGTCTTTAATCAAAAAAATATCCTAGGGCTGGCCAGTTAGCTCAGTTGGTTAGAACGTGGTGTTACAACACTAATGTCAACAGTTTGGATTGCTGCACTGGCCAGCCACCAAAAAAAAAAAGCATTGTCCTCATTTTTTGATTACTTTTAGATTACTTACACGAGTGCACACCTTTCTGAAAGGCAATTTTGCAAAGAAGCTTAAAAATGTTCATATCTTTTATTTTAGACTTGGGACTTTTTCCTAAGAAAAGAATAAAAAATGGGTATCTTTATGTTTAAAGGTATTTGTAATAATTTTGAAAGAACTTACTAATCAAAAATCGCTTAAAGTATATATAAGCAAATCATTGAATATAATAGCTATAAAAAGTTATATTTTCTAGTAAGATTTAATGCCAGAGAGAAACAATATTTATGTAAAAAAAGCAAGACACAAAACAATATATACAATTGAATCTCAAGTCTGGAAAACAAAGTGTATGTGTGTGTGTCTATTAAAAAATCTGCTAATAAATATAATAAAATATTAGCCGTATAGGCTGCATATTTTCTACCATAGGCATTATCTTATGTGATTATAAAAGCTAATTTTTAAAAAGCCTAGACTTATAAATAATGCATTATTTCTACTAATCAAACTTTTTCATTTATCTTGAAATTCAGATCATTGAACACTGGATTATTGGTAAAATACTGTAATATTTTCTTTGAATTTTAAATAAAATGTTATGCAATCATAAACATTTTCTACCTGCAGAACAGACTGCTATTGCCTTCTCTGGATCCTTCTTATTAAAATAAAAAGCATAATTTACTTAAATTGTTCAGCTCTTTTACTATTATGTTTTCATACATGCAGATGAGCAAGAGACTGACCTATAACTTGTTGGTTCTGGGATTTGTTTTAGCCTACTTCTAAGGTAATAGACCTGAGAGTCCTGGGTCAGAGGCAAAGGACTTTTACTTATGGCACAGGAAGCAGCATAAACACCATCGTATCTGCACTGGTTTCCCTTGGCCACCAAGTCACACAGGGAGACTCAGAGGGTCCAGGTGGATGCCTGCACATGAAGTGGGTTGAGTTGTAGGACAGAAGCACTAAGGTTGGGGATCCACTGTTTTTACAACAAGGAGTAAGCAGGCCTACTCTTTGTCCTGGAAGGAGACGTTACCTCATCAGTCAAAGCTGCTTGCTGCAAACACAACCCTGAGAAATGTCTTTCATAAGCATGGTCACAGCCTTGCATCTCTGGAATCCATGGCAGATCACCTCCCCCAACAATACACGTCTAGCCCTACATGTTCTTGGCTAAACTCGAATTTTTATATGAGTATCCCTGTGCCAAAATTGTCAGGTTTGGTATTTGATTTTATCTCACTTACAAATTAACTAGTTAGCCTGTTGCACAGATGCTAGCTCTTGAGTCAGAGACAAAGGCCTTACATTCTTGGCTTATCCAGCAAGAATGTGCGCGGACACTCAGGGCCTGTGGTGGATTGCCTCTCTCAACAATAACCTAAAACATTAGCTACTTAAATTCACTTGTCATACCTACCCAAGAAGTACTCTGTCAACAGCTACATTAGTAGAAGAAGCAATCAGAAGTTTCCATGGCCTTGCATTTCCAACTGTAGGAGCTTCACTCCTTTCAAATAGCTGTACAAAGAACAAAATCACCACTGCCAGCAAATAACTCTTTCCTGCTCCAAAAACACCTAATTATTTTAAAGAAAGGGGAAAAAAATAAAGGCAATATAACAAATTTCTGAAAGCACAAGAAATTTTTCTTCCATCTCTCTCTCCTTCATTTGATTAATTTGTTCAAAAAACACTGAGTGTTCACTATATGCTAAGCACAAAGGATAAATAAACAGTCAAAATACCTCCCTCTTTAATGAGACCACAGTTTTCAGATGATAGACAAGTAAGGAAATGAAAATAAGATAATATGGTAAGTAACACTGCTATGGGATCAGAGAAGGAAGAAAATCGATCTCTGCTTTGGTGGAGATAGGAATGCTTCCTAAAAGTAAGGAGCAGAACTAAGCCTTCCAGGATAAGATATTCAGACTCTTTAGAGAAAGGGTCATTCTAGGCAGGGGCATGACAAAGCATGTAACTGTTAAAAGAACTTTAAGTATTTCTATGTAGCTTACAGCAAATAGGCAAGGGATGACGTTGATGAGATAGGCAAGGGGATAAATCACAAAATCTCTGCTTGCTACGGCTAAGAAAGTTTAAATTTTAACTTAAAGGCCAGGAAAAATTACTGAAGGATTTTAAGCAATGGGATTGATTTAATCAGATTGTTTTAGAAAAACAACTTGGGTGAAAATAGGAAGAAAGGGAAAACTAACAGTAGATCATCAACTAGAAAGTTGTACACGATAATCATAACAATAATAATGCCAACTTTACCTAGTGCCTCCCATATTCCAGGCACTGTTCCAAGCCCTTTACAAACTATATTAATTCATTTAATCATCCAACTCTATGAGGTAGATCCTATTAACATCCCCATTTTACAGAGCAGGAAATTAAAGCTAAGTGATAAGTAACCTGCCCCAAATCATACAGCTATCAAATGGTAGATGCACAATATAAATCCAGGATTCTGTGGAGGTGTGATAAAGGTATGATGATGTGGGTGCAAGTAAACTGGAAAGGAGACAATCAATAGGAAAGATGGGTAGAAGCTAGAAGGGACACGTCTCAATGACGGATATGATGTGGGGAGATAAATAGTAAGAGAATAGGAGAAGGATTAAGAGAGATAGTCAATCTAGAGAGAAAAAATAATCTAGGATGACTCTCAGGTGTTGATTTGGTTAACAGGGTAGATGTGGTGTAATTTCTCAAAACAGGACACAAAAGTAGAATTAGCTTTGAGATAGAGATCTATGGGAGAAAATGTCCTACAGAGGTTACAGAATCCAGATAAAAGTATGTACTCTGAATAGGAGGAAGTAAAGCTTCTTCATTGGGACAGAACCAAAAGAGGTAAGAACAGGTCCAAAATTAGGTATGTTGGAGAAGGAAGGCAGAATACTGAAAGAAATTTCTACTATGAACTTCATTTTCTGTTTTAGAGGCAAGATCAAAAGATCATGGGGCAAGGATGGGGTCATGAGAATAATGACAGTTTGGAATAGCTGCTGTGAAGGACAGAAGAGTGAGTGACTAGGAATTAATAAGAGGTTTTGCTACATATTGTACACATGTATTGATAATCGATTCTGTACCTCAAAAATACATATAATCAATTAAAAAAAAGAGGTTTTGCTCATCAAAGTTGAAGTCCACTCTAATAGAGCAACATGTAGACAACTAGTTGAAATCTGGATACTCTGATAACAAGTGTATAATGCTATTCATCAGATATGCTGCCAATTCTCCCTTTTAAAAGGGTGGTCAGTTCCACTCTCATCTAATAGTTTACTAAAATAGGTTCAGGTTAAAAAAATCTACTTAAAAGTTATTTTTGAACTCTGTTTGACTAAGAAATTACAAACGATTAGTTTGAGTTACAAAAGTTTACACATTATAATGTATTTACTAGAATTGTTTTCTTCCTTGTTTCTTACCATGTATGATTGTGATAGGGAGGGTATGGGTTTGCAGTTCTTTCACCTCTTCAGCATTTTCGTGTGATGCCATCATTTGAGCTATTTGAATTAGAGCCGTTGCTTGATCCTTGTTTAACTTGTGTGCCTGAATTAACTCACTAGCTAACTGCAATGCTGCTCCTAGGCTGAGTAGTTCAAATTTTGTGTTTATATTTGTGAAGCCTGGTGGGATAAATTTTCTCTTATTGACTCTCTTGTTGCTAAGTGAAGCTGACGAAGACCTAATAAAACAGCAACAATCAAAATCAAAGAAAAATTAGGGGCTTTTGAAATAGGTATGTAGACCTATTCATAACTTAGTTTTCACTTTATCAGCATTACAGAGAACTTTTTTTTTAAGGGAACAAACCAGAAATGGCACATACCCCAATTTGGAGAAAGAAAACGACCATTTGCTGACTACCTACTCTGTGCTGGCATTATGCTAAGCATTTTTTCTTTTTCTTTCTTTTTTTTTTTGTTTTGGCAGCTGGCTGGTATAAGAATCCAAACTCATGACCTTTGTGTTACAGGGCTGAGCTCTAACCAACTGAGCTAACTGGCCAGCCCTTATGCTAATATTACAATATTACTTGATGAAATCTTCACGATAACACTAGGAAGTAGTTAATTATCCCAAACAGAGATGCAAAAATATTAATTTTTTTCCCCAAAACTGCACCACGAATAAGTTATGAACTGGCCCATGCTCTGTTATGTAAACCTGACTTAGATCATTAATATAGTCCCTATTCAGGTAAAACTACAATTAATGAATTGGTTTTATTTCTATTTCTATAAAGACTGAATTCATTTCAAATTGCATAAATAATATAATGGAACCATAAGGATATTTATGATTAAATATGAATATTAAATATAACGATTATAATATCCTTATGGGACTTCATTGCGGGAAAAAAAATGAAACATCACAGATAGTTAATAGTACTCTAAGTTGGAAAATAAATTTTTTCTATTGCTTTAATGCATTTAATATAGTATCACTTCTAATTTTAAAAAAGATTTGGTGCTTGAGAAATTAAATATGAAATATAGATAATATCTAGAATAAAATCAATATTTATATATATATTAGATTGAAGCTATAAAATGATTCTTTTAAATGTTAAATAATTTGTGGTATAAAAATACAGATGAACAAAAAAATAAAACCAACACTCAAATGATTCTTAAGAAATTATCCCTTGACAAAACGAAAAAATTTGCAGTAACATTTATTAGCCCAAACCATAATAAATAAATAGGCAGGTGGATGGAAAATGATGTATATTTCCCTTTCTCTTTTTATTTTTAACTACTGACAGATGGTAATGTCATAGTCTGAAAGATAATTAAAATTTTATTAGCAACATTTATGCATGTACTTTTACTGTATTTTCATATTCACTTTTAGTTACCATTTTTAAATACCAGTGACCCAAAGGTAAATAATGACTTACATTGTTAACAGGTATTGCGTTAGTGGTAGAGTAGCTGGATTAAAGTAGTCCTGAATGTTTTTCAAAGTAGTCAGCTCTGTGCTAGCATTACAAACCAATAATGCATGGACGACTACTGCAGAGAGGATGCAGAAAATGAACATTTGACATAAATAAAATGTACCATAAAAAAACTCTGCATTAAACGTCCACATAATTCAGAGTTCAGCTACTGAATTAATTACACAACATAAAATAAGCCCTTAAGTACATGCAGAAGTCCCAAACACTCATCCATTAAATAAGCATACTACCTGCTCATTCCTTTTATATACGGGTACCCATAAATTATATAACCTAAATCATAGGAGGGTACTTCAAAAAATCTGTGGAAAGATTTGTATTCTTTTAATTCTATTTTTCCACAAAATTTTTGAAGTACCCTTATATGTGAACTTCCACGTGTCAGCAAATGAACAAGAACACCTGCCAAGAATTGGTGTATAGTGGCACTGCCTGACATCCGCAGTTTCCTTTAATCAGCATACCACTTGTGCTGTAGAGTGGAATTTGTCTAATTTTTAAACATTTTCTTGCATTTCTTCCTCAATTACTTTATAGAAACATATGGAAAACAGAAAATTAGAATGTTGATATTGGCGAGGAAACAACTGCAACAAACATGAAAATATCCATATAAAAAGCAACAAACATTTACTTAATTAGGCTCTTATTGGACTCAAGCTGCTTGGCTGTATTTATTCAATTATGAAAGAAAAGATCAAAAATTAAAAACATATATGAAATACTAGAAATGTATCATGAAATACTACTGCATCTTTAATTAGTTATGGACCAAATTCAACTATCAGAAATAATTCCAGAGATCTAAATGTATAGAGAAGTCTAGAGATTCATAGAACTGTACAGGAATTCAGCTTACTAAACATTTCTTTTTTAAAAGAAAAATAAGGCTGGTAGCTTACTGTCTTATTAAGAATTTTTCAAGACAGATGATAAGATACTCTCAAAGAAAAATCACACCCTCTGCTCAGTTCCTTGCAAAATCTCCAAGACCTTTTCAATGCAAAAATAAATTGTTTACTAAATGCACCTTCAAATAAACCAAGAGAATCAGAACTCAATGGTAGAAATTATTTGAGAAAATTCTCATTTAAAATGTTTAATGTTTATATTTTTAAAAATCAGGTATATACTATGTAAAATTTAACTTTACAAAATAAGTAATTGTTCAAGATCTCATGGTCAGCCCTACAATACTAACTGCAGAAACTGCAGAGATTTTTATATATTCAACTTTCCTACACATTTTTCAGGAACACATTGTACACAATACTAGGAACTAGAGGTGGGTGCCTTTTGTTGGCTTTTTTTGTTTTTTCTTCCAAATTTTACTTTATTTTCTAAATATACAATGTGGTTGATTATTGTAGCCAATTACAGAAACCTCCCTCCCAACTCCCTCTCCCCCTCAATCCCAACAATGTCCTTTCTGTTTGCTTGTCGTATAAACTTCAAGGTATTATAATTGTTATGTCTTCTTCCCTCCCCCGCCCCTGGTTTTTGTGTATTTATTTATTTATTTTTAGCTCCCACCAATAAGTGAGAATATGAGATATTTCTCTTTCTGTGCCTGACTTGTTTCACTTAATATAATTCTCTCTAAGTCCCTCCACATAGTTGCAAATGGCAGTATTTCATTCTTTTTTACAGCTGAGTAGTATTCCATTCTGTAGATATACCACATTTTCCATATCCATTCATCTGATGATGGACATTTGGGCTGGTTGCAACTCTTAGCTATTGTAAAAAGTCCTGCGATGAACATTGGGGAACAGGTATACCTTTGACTTTATGATTTCCATTCCTCTAGGTATATTCCCAGCAGTGGTATAGCAGGGTCATATTGTAGCTCTATCTGCAATTGTTTGGGAACCTCCATACCATTTTCCATAGAGGCTGCACCATTTTGCAGTCCCACCAACAATGTATGAGAGTTCCTTTTCCTCCGCAACCTTGCCAGCATATATCATTCAGAGTCTTTTGGATTTTAGCCATCCTAACTGGGGTGAGATGGTATCTCAGTGTGGTTTTAATTTGCATTTCCCGAATGCTCAGTGATGTTGGGCATTTTTTCATATGTCCTTTGGCCATTCATACATCTTCCTTTGAGAAATGCCTATTTAGCTCTTTTGCCCATTACTTAATTGGATTGCTTGTTTTCTTCTTGAAATGTTGTTTCATTTCCTTGTATATTCTGGATATTAATCCTTTCTCAGATGTATATTTTGCAAATATTTTCTCCCACTCTGTTAGTTGTCTTTTAACTCTGTTGTTTCTTTTGCTGTGCAGAAGCTTTTAAGTTTGCTCTAATCCCATTTGTTTATTTTTCCTTTGGTTGACCGTGCTTTTGGGGTCATATTCATGAAGTCTGTTTACAGTCCTACTTCATGAAGTGTTTCTCCTATGTTTTCTTTAAGAAGATTTATTGTTTCAGGGTGTATATTTAATT
>NW_007726113.1:2055422-2086765 GCF_000696425.1 Galeopterus variegatus | reverse complement strand
CCATTCTTCTGAAGTAAGCATTTAATGCGATAAATTTCCCCCTTAGTACTGCTTTTGCGGTGTCCCACATGTTTTGGTATTATGTATCATTATTTTCATTAGTTTCAATAAATTTTTTTATTTCCTGCTTGATTTCTTCTTGGACCCATGTATCATTAAGTAGAATGCTGTTTAATTTCCATGTGTTTGCATAGTTTCCAGAATTTCGTTTGTTACTGATTTATAATTTTAATCCATTGTGGTCTGAAAAAATACATGGGATAATTCCAAAGTTTTTGAATTTGTTGAGACTTGATTTGTGACCTAACATGTGATCTATCCTGGAGAATGATCCATGTGCTGATGAGAAGAATGAATATTCTGAGGTCATTGGATGGAATGTACTGTAGATATCTGCCAAGTCCAACTGGTCTAGTATGTTGTTTAGATCTTGTGTTTCTCTGTTGATTCCTTGCCTAGATGATCTGTCCAATATTGACAGTGGGGTGTTCAGGTCCCCTGCTATTATGGTATTAGTGTCTATTTCCTTCTTTAGGTCTAATAGAGTTTGTTTTATAAATCTGGCTGCTCCAACACTGGGGACACATATATTTATAATTATTATGTCTTCTTGATGGATCAATCCTTTTATCATTATGTAGTGGCCCTCATTATCTCTTTTTATGGTTTTTAGTTTAAAGTCTATTTTATCAGATATAAGAACAGCTACTCCATCTCGTTTTGCATTTCTGTTTGCATGATAAATCTTTTTCCATCCTTTCACTCTTAGTCTATGTGAGTCTTTATGGGTGAGGTGGGTCTCTTGAAGGCAGCATAAAGTTGGGTCCTCCTTTTAAATCCAGTCAGCCATTGTGTGTCTTTTGATTGGGGAATTTAAGCCTTTTACATTAAGAGTTGTTATTGAAAAGTGTTGATTTAATCCTAGCGTTTTATTGATTTTTGTTTGGATGTCTTAGGTGTCTTTTGTTCCTTTCTTTCTGATTTACTGTTTATTTTCTGTGTTTGTTGGTTCCTTGGGTTGTAGATAGCCTTTTTGTTTGCTTGTTTTCTCTTCATGGATGCCATTTTTATTATACTAGTGGGTTTTGATTTTTCTCGGGTTTTTATGGCAGTGGTAGTTGTTTTTCAGGTACCAAACCCAGTACTCCCTTGAGAATTTCTTGTAAGGGTGGTCATGTGGTAGTGAACTCCCGTAGTTTTTGTTTGTCTGAGACGTATACTATTTTCCTTTCATTTCGGAAGGACAGCCTTGTGGGGTAGAGTATTCTTGGCTGGAAATCTCTGTCTTTTAGTATTTTGAATATATCATCTCATTCCTTTCTGGCTTTTAGGGATTGTTATAAAAAGTCTGATGTTAGTCTGATTGGGGCTCCCTTGTAGGTGATTTGATGCTTCTCTATTGTAACTTTTAAGATTCTCTCTTTGTCTTTGAGTTTTGCCAATTTGACTATAACATGTCTTGGAGAAGACCTTTTTGGGTTGAATACGTTTGGGGATCTTTGAGCTTCCTGAATCTGAAGATCTGTGTCTTTTCCAATAACTGGGAAGTTTTCTGCCACTATTTCGCTGAATATGATTTCAATGCAATCTCCTTTTTCCTCCCCTTCTGGAATACCCATGACTCGGATATTTGAGCACTTAAGGTTTTCTGATATCTCTCTTAGATTTTCTTCTATGCTTTTAATTCTTTTTTCTTTTTTGTCTGCCTGTGTTATTTCAAACAGCCCATCTTCAAGGTCAGGAGTTCTCTCTTCTATTTCTGCAAGCCTGCTGGTTAAACTCTCTGTTGTGTTTTTTATTTTGCTGAATGAATTCTTCAGCTCAGCAAGCTCTGCTACATTCTTTTTCAGGGCATTGATTTCTTTGTACATTTCTTCTTTCAGATCCTGTATACTTTTCCTCGTTTCATCATGTTGTCTAGCTGAGTTTTCTTGTATCTCATTCAGTTTCCTTAGAATTATCACTCGAAATTCCTTTTCAGACATTTCAATGGCTTCTTGTTCTATAGGATTTAGTGCTTGAGAGTTATTACCCTTTGGTGGTGTACTTTCTTGATTTTTCATATTTCTGGTATCTTTCCTTTGATGTTTAGCCATTGTAGTAGGGGGTTTCACAGTCCACTGGTTTGATAGTATTGTCTGGGTAGGATGTTGCTGGGGTTGCCAATTTGGTATGGCTACCTCAGTGTCTGCTCAGTTGGCCACTAGTGCCTTGTGTGTGTGGTTGCCTCGGGTCTTGGGCCTCTCTGGGGAGCTGCCTCTCTGGTCAGCATGCACTCGGCCAGGCTGGGGATGGAGTCAGGTGGCAGCAGTGAGGCCTACCTGCTGGGTCGTGCACTGGCACTGCAGGGCATGTGGTCTCTGCGGAGCTTACGCCTCCCCCGCTGGACATTTCCCTGTTCCGCATGCACTCGGCTGGGCTGGGGATGGAATCGGGTGGCAGCAGTGAGGCCTCCCTGCTGGGTCACGCGCTGGCACTGCAGGACGTGTGGTCTCTGCGGAGCTTCCACCTCCCCTGCTGGACATCTCCCTGCTCCTCGTGCACTCGGCTGGGCTGCAGGGTCATGCGCCAGCACCGCCAGGCATGTGGTCTCTGCAGAGCTTCCACCTCCCCTGCTATACGTCTCCCTGCTCTGCGTGCACTCAGCCGGGCTGGGAATGGAGTCGGTTGGCGGCAGTGAGGCCTACCTGTTGGGTCTTGCGCCAGCACTGTAGGGCGTGTGATCTCTGTGGAGCTTCTGCCTCCCCTCCAATCTTTTAAACTTTTTTGATAAACTGGTTCCATGCAGGCAGATACACCCTTCTGTGGTATTTCCCTTTTGTTGGCTTTAATAAAACAATCCCACACACAGCATTCTTGCTCATAGTATATCCTATGACTATCATTCTTTTTAAATATAAATTAAGATAAGCAAGGTACTTACCATTAGTGGGCCAATTAGAAGGGAAATAGCCTTTCAAAGGTAGAAGCTCTACCTCATTGATAGATGATGGTCCATAGAAAGCACTACATGCAATAAAAGTATCCAGTTCAAAGTCTAGGGTTTTTGAAACCACCCAAAGATCATCTGAAAAGACAAACATTTTTTCTCAGCTTTACTGAAGTATGATTGACAATTAAAAATTGTATATATTTAACATGTGCAACATGGTGTTTTGTTATAAGTATACCTTGTATAATGATACCTACAATCAAGCTTATTAACTTATCCATCACCTGACATAGCCAACTTTTTTTTATGGTGAGAACACTTAACATCTACTCCCTTAGCAAATTTCAAGTATACAATACATTATTATTAACTATAGTTACCATGCTGTACATTAGATCTCTAGAGTGTATTCATCTTGTAACTAAAGTTTGTATCCTTTGACTAACATCTCCCCATTTCTCCCAGCCCCCACTCCACCCCCAGCCTCTGGCAACCGCCATTCTACTCTGTTTCTCTATTTTAGGTTCCACATATATTTGATACCATGTAATATTTGTCTTTCTGTGTCTGGCATATTTCATTTAGCATAATGTTCTCCAAGTTCCTACATGTTATTGCAAATGGGAGGATTTCTTTCTTTTTAAAAGCTGAATAATATTCCATTGTATATATAAGATACTTAGGTTGTTTCCATATCTTGGTTATTTTGAATAATATTACACTGAACATGGGAACGCAGATATTTTTTCAAGATACTGATTTTATTTCCTTCAGATATATACTCAGAAGTGGGATTGCTGTATCTATTTTTAGTTTTAGTTTTTTGAGAAACCTCCATACTGTTTTCCATAATGACTGTACCAGTTTACATTCCCATCAACAGTGTACGAGGATTCCCTTTTCTCCGTATCCTCACCAAGGCTTTCTATCTTTTGTCTTTTTTATATCAACCATTCTAACAGATTTGAGGTGATATCTCATTGTGGTTTTGATTCACATTGTTTCCCTGATGATTAGTGATGTTGAACATCTTTCCATAAACCTGTTGGTCATTTGTGTGTCTTCTTTGGAGAAATGCTTATTGAGGTCCTTTGCCCATTTTTTATCCAGATATTTGTTTTCTTACTATTTAATTAAGTTTTTATAACATATTTTGAATATTAACCCCTTATCAGATATATGGTTTGGTATTGGCAATGGTTTTTTGGATATGACACCAAAAGCAGAAAACAAAAGAAAAATAAACAACCATGCTATGATTTAAGTGTTGCGCTCCATCTAAAATTCATGTTGAAACTTGGCCAATGTGACAGTAGTTAAGAGGTGGGATTTTCAGGTGATTAAGTCATGAGAGTAGAACCCTCATGAATGGGATTAGGTACCCTTATTAAAGGACTTGCCAGAGGAAGTTCGTCCTTTTTGCCCTTCTGCCTTCTGCCATGTAAGGACACAGTGTTCAAAGTGCCACCTTGGATGCAGAGACATTACCCTCACCAGACAACAAAACTACCAGTGTCTTGATCTTAGACGTCTCAGCCTCCAGAACTGTGAGAAATAAATTTCTGTCTTTAGAAATTATCCAGGCTGTGGTATTTTGTTATAGCAGCACAAACAAAGTAAGACAAAGTGAGACTACATCAAACTAAAAAGCTTCTGCACTGCAACAATCAAAATAAAAAGGCAACCTATAAAATGGGAGAAAATATTTGCAAACCATGTATCTGATAAAGAAAAACTTTTTTTAAAAGTATGTAGAACTTTGCTCAACCCGAAGCTAAATTTGGATTTCTTCAACAATTATTCCCATGTTGTTTTTCAAAAAAAAAAAAAAATGGAATTGGTTATTATAATCTATAAGATTCCACCTAAACTAAGACTGGAACATATAATATTTTATTTCCATGTCTGTAACTTAACTAGTTTTATGTTTTTAAAGTTAGTTTTATAATTACTAAAAAATATATAAATAAAGCAAAGAAGTCAACATCTAACTGATCTTTCTCTTGTGATAAGCTTTATAGCTACATCACACTTACCTAAGAAAGAATATTAGTCTAAAAAGATACGCTGTGATGTAATGGTTTCCCCATGCTCAAATGAAGTCAGTAGTCCGTGGATAGAATACACATTCTTTTAATGGGCTTCCACTTAACTGACTCCAGATTAACTGATGTTATTCTTTCTTTCTGTATCACATGCCTACTCATCTCCACAGTACACCAAGCACCCCTAGCTAGCAGGCTACTTTCTATAGTACCTGTACAATATTTCTACCACCAGTTGAGTTTATATTCACAAAGAACCAATTGTATCTGTTCTAAAACTTATTTATATTAGTTTTATTTATTATTATAACTTAATCATGTATTATTTGAACCAATGAGTATGAAGAAAAGAATTGCTATTTTAGAAAAACTAAAGTAAATAATTTAGAAACACTTAAATTTGCTTTAAAAAAACTGCTATGACTGTAGTGCAGGTGAGATAAATGCAAACCATTAGAAAAGATACTGAAAAAAATCTAAAATGATTCTCCATTTAGATTGCTTCTCACGTACCTTTCAGTTCTTATTCCATGTTAAGGAATTCAAAAGGGAAATCCTTATGGACACTGCATTTGCGGGTGCAGTTTATACAAAAAAAGATAAAAAGAATCTTCAATCAAAAAACCCATATTCAAAGAAAAAGCCTTGATTCTTCATCAGAGGATCATTAAATAAAAATATACTCATATACTTTAAGTCGAAATAAAATATTTAATATTTGTATGCATTATTGCTATGATTTGAATGTTTGTCCCTTCCAAAACTCATGCTGAAACTTAATCCCCATTGTATTAGTATTAAGAGGGTGGGAAATCTGACTATGGTATTTGAAAGGTGTAGCTTAATACCCATCAGTAGGAAGTGACTTAATAAATTATGGCACACCTATACTGCAGACTTTTATGCAGTAGTTAAAAAGAATGTGATATGTTTATATTAGTGTTTCTCAAGAATGCCATTGGCATTTTGGGGTGGAAAAATTTCTCACCATGTGAGGAATATATGCATTGCAGGATATTTTGTGTACTTGGACCCAGACATTTAAGTACCAGTAGTGGCCCCAGTCATATCTCTAAATGTTTTCTAGAGGGTAGTACAACCTCTGGTTAAGAACAAGCAATCTATCATGGAAAATCTCCAAAATAAAAATTAGATACAATATATAAATACATATAAATATATATTTACACATACATATATGTATGTATATTTATACTACACAAACACATACAGTATGGTCCTATATATTTAAAAATTATATATATGTACATACATGTCTAAATACATCTACATGTATGCATATACCTAGACATGCTTAGAAATAAAGTTCTGGAAAGATACTTGTTTTAGTCCGTTTTGTGTTGCTATAACAGAAATACCTGAGACTGGGTAATTTATAAGGAAAAGGGGTTTATTTGGCTTACGATTCTGGGACAGCTGCATCTGGCATGGGCCTCAGACTGCTTCTACTCATGGCAGAAAGTGGCAGGCAGCCAGTGGGTACAAGCAGATCACATGGTGAGAGGAAGCAAGAGAGAGGAAGCAAGAGAGAGAGAGAAGGTGCCAGGGTCTTTTAAACAACAAGCTCTCATGGGAACTAATAGAGTGAGAACTCACTCATTTATCCCCCCTCCTCCAGGGAGAACATTAATCCATTCATGAGGGATCCTCCCCCATGACTCAGTCAGTTTCCAACACTGCCACATTGGGGATCAAAATTCCACATGAGTTTTGGAGGGGATAACACATCCAAACTGCATCAACACTCATCAAACTGTTAACCTGAGGTTGGGAGTGCTCCTGAACAAAAATAAACAACATCAGATTCTGCATTCCTAATCCAGGGCCCCAGACTTTAAAGAGATGGCAGAATGACTTGATGAGCCAGAAAGAGGCCAGTGGCATTGCACAGGAAGCTGAGTTTGGTAAAATGGGGTTTTGCATGAACCTACAGAATGCCTAAGAAGGC
Organism: Galeopterus variegatus; assembly: GCF_000696425.1. Taxonomy (NCBI): domain Eukaryota; kingdom Metazoa; phylum Chordata; class Mammalia; order Dermoptera; family Cynocephalidae; genus Galeopterus; species Galeopterus variegatus. The sequence continues at coordinate 2,079,819 of NW_007726113.1, read as the reverse complement.
AGGACATGAGTTGACACATAAGACCACTGTTTCCATCTGTTCAGGCTGTTATAACAAAATACCTTTGGTGAATAATTTATAAATAATAGAAATTTATGTCTCACAGTTCTGGAAGCTAGGAAGTTCAAGATCAAGGCTCCAGCAAATTTGGCATTTGGTGAAGTCTTGCTCTCTCTGCTTCATGGATGGAGCCACTTGCTGTGTCCTCACATGACAGAAGAGTCAGAAGGCTGTGCCCTCATGTGGCAGAAGGGGCCAAAGGAGCTAGGGCACTCCCTTCTATCTTTTTTATAAGGTCACACTAATCCCATTCATGATGGCAGAGCCCTCATGACTTAATCACCCCCTAAGGGCTCTATGTCTTAGTGCTATCACATTGGCAATGAGAAATTTCAACGTATGAATTTTGGGGGGACACATTCAGACCATAGCAACCATCGAACATACTGCAAAAAAAAGTAGTATTAGACTCAGTTTAGGCTGACAAAACCAACTGCCAAGGCATCGGCAATTGCAACAGTGCCAATGATTAGATTAGTAAGGATGTTAGCAATTCCAGCAAGCTGAAAAATAACCACAAAATAGCAACATAATGATCCCATTTCCACTGACAAGCCCTCTTTCAGAAAAGGTGACCTTCCTCCCCTCTTGCAACTGCCTAGCAATTAGCAGGTGAATTTTGTGAAATCAGAAGTATGTCCAGGGAGGAACAGGGGTTTAAAAAATGAGAAAGGTGTGGAAGCTCTGAAAGATGGACCTTAAACTAAGCAGTGACTAAGATTTTAATACCCAAACTAGTTAAAAAATTACTAGATAAAATCTACCAGATAGGATTCATCTTAAATTTTCCCTGCTGCAAATAGGAATGGGGGATTAGAGTGAAGAAGAGTACAAACAGTTATGAAGATGAAAGAGAACTTTGAGATTATACATATCTAAGCAGCAATTACTATGCACTTTCAAATGGTAACCTACAGGAAAGTGAAAATCAAAGGTATTAAAGAAAAATTTTCATGTTTAACTAATACATACTTTTTCTTTATTTCTTGATTTTTCATTGTATATATTTATGTATTACTTGTTTAATTATTTTAAAAACCTTTTTTGAATGTTCAATTTCTAAAACTTCAACCACTTCATGAATATCTTATATGTAATATAAATTAAAAAAATAAAAACATAATGGTCCTGCACAGAAGTTTCCTAAGAAGGCCACATTACAAATTCTTTTTGCTTACTGAATTAATAACAATTCAAAACATGCAGGAAAAATGCTCAACAAAATTCTTAAATAAACACATTTGAAATGCTTAGGGGCTTCCTAATTTTTGTTCCAAACCAAGATGCTGAACGGCACAGTATGATCACTGGCTCCCTTCCTGGAGGGAACAGAGGGAAGTACATAAAGCTATGGAAAACCCCCGGAGTTGGAGAGGCTGTTTTGAATGGGGGTGTGTGTCCCTGAGGTGGTTTTGGCCTAGGACAGAAAGGTATCCGAGCAGGGCTGTGGAAGAGATCAAAAAGGGTGGAAAGGCTGTTGGAGTTCTGTTCTTATTTTCCGTCCCCAGCCTCTCTCCCACTCCCAGTTGCACTGGGACAAATAGGGTGTACCCATTCATAGGGCAATTCACACTTCTGGTTCAGAAATCCTTTGGAAAAAAATCAGGGCAGCAAGCTCTCTATGTAAAGAGCAGAGAAAAGCAGGTGACAACTAACTGATCACAGGCAGTCTCTACCCCACATCATTCACTCCAATCTCTCAGGGCTAAAGAATTTTGCAATATAAGAAATGATTCCTCTTATCGTTGCTTCTTCCTCATTGGAGCTGACAAGACTGGGGTGGGTCTTCCCCAATATTCACTGCCACAAAGACTAGCTGATACCACCAGGAGAAAATGAGTTCACAGGCCAAAATAATGAGACATGTGAGGAACACAAACACTTCAAAAGAAAAGCATACTGAATTATAGATTCCTACAGAAAAGGAAATACAAAAACAGAAGGGTAAAACATTGACATTCAGCCTGGTAAAGATATAAAAAGAGATAACAGAAGATAGTAGCAATGTAAAATAAGAAGAAAATGTGGAAAAGAAATGAACAAAAATATTAAGTTGGAAAAATATGGCAGTTGAAATGAAGTTGTAATTGATAAATACGAGAATGGATATATTTGAGGAATAAATAAGCAATCCAGAAGACCATAGTGAAGATGCATTTCAAAAGGAAAAAAAAAAAAAAAAAACCCCACAAAATATAAAAGAAAAGCTAAGAGATCTGGAAGACAGATTCAGAAATACTAACTAATAAAAGACCTAGAAAGAAAAGAGAGAGAAAATAAAGAGATAAAGAGGAAGATTGTTTGAAGAAATAATCAAGATCAATTTCCCAGAATTAAAAAAAGATAAAGGTCTTTAGATTCATAAGGCCCATAGTGCGCCCAAGAGAAGAAAAAAGGAAAAGCCCACAGTTAGACACAATTATAGGGAAATATACAACTATCAAAGTCATAGAGAAAATTCTAAAGCTTCTAGCCAGAAAAAACAAACATAAAAAGGAATAAGAATCAGAGTGCCATCAGATTTTTCAACAGCAAAAACATATGAAATTGCTGTTTTTTTAGCTCAAAAGTATTAAAGGAAAAGAACATAGAACCTAAAATTTTTATGTGTCATCTAAAGAAAGAGAGAAAGTAGACCCTTACTAACCCAGAAATTATACGTTTAGACTAGCACTACTCAAAGTAGCCTGTACTAATGGTTTGTTATTGGTCTACAACGAGAGGTTTGTGCCACAATATAATTAAACAAACCAACATAATTCTTCCTTTATTCAGAAAATCTTGCTACAAATAAAACAAAACACAGCAGAACTAAACAGTCTTCTGAATGACATAGATGATTTACATTCTGGAGCAATTCCGTACCTCTCTTTGGGAATCAGTAAGGCTACAGACCAGAACCAGCTTGCAGACCGTACTTTGAGTAGCACTAGTCTGTATAGTGTCAACTGGGGGCCGGGGTGAGGAATAGTGAGGGGAAGGATCAGGGGAAGAACCAAGGAATATGAGTGCTTTTTAAGTACTTGTTTTATTGTGGCGAGGGGTAAGATTTAACTATCTTTTGTGTTTTTTTTTTTTAAAAGGCAAAAAAGTATTAAATAGAACATAAGGTAGAATGAACAGAAATAATAATTTAAGGTTGTAGAAACATACCCAAGTATTTCAATTATAATAAACTTAACTACTGAGCTTATTCTATTTACAAGTCAAATTTTAAAAATTGAGACATATGCTATTTAAAAGGGACACACCTATAAGAACACAAAAAGGTGAAAAAAGGTTGAAAAAAGACATCAAGCAAATACTAGTCAAAATAAACTTGGTATACTGATATTAATAAGTAGTCTGCATGACCAACCACTAAAAAAAGAAGGAAAAACAGAAATAATTATTAGAGATGGTGAGACTCTCTACATAATGATAACTTGGTATATCTGTATTAATAAATAGATTTTAATAAAATGTATTAGAGATGGTGAGGGTCTCTACATAATGCTAAAAGTTTCAATTTACCAAGAAGATAATAGTAATTTAAAACATATATGTGCCTAATAAAATACTCAATATGTAAAATGCAAAAAGTAATAAAATAACACAAAGAAAGTACACGATAGAGGCAGACTTCAACTTATCTCCCTTGATTACTGATAGGTAACTGCCATAAAAAATTGGCAAGACTATAGAAGATCTGGAGAAAACACTTAATAAGCTTAACCTGATGGCTAAAGTATTCTACATCCAACAATTAGAGAAAATTAGATATATTTCTCTTGTATTATACTATTAAGAAAATCTTAATAAACTTTAAATAGTATGAAAACCATAATGTCTGACCATAACACAATTAAGTCAGAAGTTAATTAACAAAAACACAAAATAGAAATTCTTTACATATTTGAATATTAAAACATATGCTAAATAACTCACGGGTTAAAAAAGAAATCATAATGGAAATTTAAAAATCTGAATTATAAGGAAAAAAGTACTTCAGCAAAAGTAGAGTGGTACTTTGAGGGAAATTTACAGCCTGACTAATTAAATTAGAAAAGAGGAAAGCCTCAAAATTCACAAGCTAAGCAACCACCTAAGATGTGTGAAAAAGAACAGTGTACTATACCCGAACAAAATAGAAGAGGTCATAAAAATAAGAATGGAAGTCGACAATGAAAACAAAACAAAGATACTTTGCTGATCTTCTGATCAACAAAGCCAAAAGTTGGTTCTTTGAAAAAACTAACAAAATATATAAACCTCAGGCAAGATTGATCAAGAGAACAAAAATACAAATAATATGATAGTATCAGAGAATATAAAGTGTCTATAAATAAATCTTTAAAAAAAGGTTTAAGACCTCCACAGAGAAATTTGTAAAACTGTATTACAAGATGTTATAAAAGATTTAAATAAACAGATATAGCAAGTTCATGGATAATAAAACTTACTATTTAAAAAATGTCATCCCTCCCCAAGTTGATCTATAGATACCATTCCAATCAAGATCCCAACAGGTTATATTCATGAAACTTGATAAGATTATTCTAAAATACATATGGAAGAGAGAAGGACAAAGAAGGACAAAGATGTTCTTCACATCTAAGAAGAACAAGGAGGGGGAACTTGCACTATCTGGATCAGGACTCAAGAAACTACAGTAATTAAGACAGTGTGGGATTGGCACAAGGATAGGCAAATTGACCAATAATATAAAATAGAGAGTCCAGAAACAGACCTAGGCTACTTTGAACTTGATTATGTATGACAGAGGTAGCATTTCAGATCAGAGAGGAAAACAAGAGACTAATCAATAAAAAATGGTTAGCTTTCCAGCAAAACTGGTAACTATAAAGAAAAAGATGAACTTAGATCCATATCTCACTTATATATATAAAAAAAAAAACTCCAAATGGATTTAAGAATGTGAAAAACAAAACTTTAAAACACTCAGTACAAAATATAGGTAAATAATTTTAGACCTTAGCACAGGAGAAAATTTTTATAATAAAACACAAAAATCATTGTCCAAAAAAAAAAGAAAGACTAATAAATCTGACTATCCTAAAATTAAGAATTTTTGTTTATCTAAAGATACCTTAAAGGAAGTGAAAGACATGAAACACACTGGGAACAGATATTCTCAATATACACGATCAACAAAGAATTAACATGAAAAATATGTAAAGAAATTACATAAATAAAAAAGTTTACAAAGAACCCAATAGTAAAATAGGTGAAAAGAAACACATATAGATAATACGTACATGAAGAGCATTTCAATATAATTGGTGAGCAGAGAAATGCAAACTAAAACCACAATGAGATCATTTTACACCCATATAAGTAGGCTGATACATAAGATCTCTTATACTTTGATAGTATGAATATAAATTGATATAACTACTTTAGAAATCAGTTTGCCATTACAACCTAAAGATGTATAAAGCATTTTCACATCCTGTAATGCAACATTTTCATTTATAGAATTATATACAGAAGAAACTTCCACATCTACAAGAGAATACAAGAATACTCATACATAGCACATTGTTCACAATGGCAAAACTTAGAAACCCAAATGACCATCAATGGGAGACTGAATGAATGAACTGCAGCATATTCACAAAATAAAATATTATACAATAGTCAAAACAAATAATCTAGACTCTAGAGCAACACCAAATAATATAAATAAATTACAGCAATACATTAAGCAAAAAATATAAATTCCAAAAGACTATATACAGAATATCATTTTAATGAGGTTAAAGAAAACTAAAAATTTAAAAAATGCATTTATATAAATCTAAACGCAAAGGAAAGCAAGAAGTTGATGAAGACAAGAATCAAAATAATTACCTTGGGTTAGGAGAGACAGCCAGATGAGTTAGTGGGTTTAATTTATATTAAATGGATGTTAGTATTAAGTTATTAGATTTTGCTTTGATTTATGGGTTCACAGATACTTACATTATTTTAAGTAATTAAATAACTAAATAAAAGCAAGCTGTGTGAGAACCAATCACAAGAAACCAAAAGATAATGACTAATCCAATTTATTATACCTATGGTCCTTTAAAAAACTCTGTTTAAACGATTTTATTTCCAAGAATACAAAATTTAGGGTCCAGTGTTGTCAATTTGTGGAGACAATGAAAGAAGTATCAATAAACATTACATTTTTCAGCTTATTTATATTAGGTCAGAGTACAGTTGAATCAATATACTTATTTATATGATGCCAACAACTTAGTGTAACTTTTTAAACAAAATTAAAAGTTTTCAGTTTTTAGTATTCTTTTAATAAAGTTTAGAAAAAAGCCCTAAAATATTAAAATGATTTTTAGAAATGGTCTAATTTATTATACAGTAATTTACAATATGTAACACTATTAAACTATACTTTTAAAATTCTCTTTAAAGAATTTATAGAGCTGTACGGAATGGAGATACAAGGCTAGACTGAAACACTAACATGATCACATCTACTTACCTTTGCTATAAACTGAAGAACTTTCCTTCCGACTCAGCTTCAGATAAAGTTTGCTTTTTGGTTCATTGTAAAACTCAGGATTTACAGTCATAAACTTCTTTAGTTTGCCATACTGTTTTCTCTGAAAATCAAATCCTTTTCTAAAAAAAGACCAAAAATTAAAAATGAATTTTAATATTAAGGTACAAATTTTTTCAAAATCTTTAAAGTACAGTATGAAGAGGAAAGAACTAGGGTTGTATGTATGTTTATATCCTTTCACACATGTATACAAAATATAAATTATTCTGTCAAAAGAAGGAAACAACCTTCATAGAATTGTCACTGGTTTTAAAAAAGATTGAGATAAGAAAAGTCTAAAAGACAGACCATCTCATTTTCTCCAGCTGTAAAATGGGAATAATAACTTATCCCCATTATCTCCACATCTTATAGGTTATTGTGATGATTACATGAAATAATACATGCAAAGTGCTTAGAAGAGGGCCTGGCATATATAAGCTCCCAATAAAGGTTACTGTTATTATTAAATTACCATGCAAATGGTCAGTATGTTTACTTTTTGAGTAATCTCAGCTTTATAAAAGATATGTTTCCAAAAAGTAGTATTCTATTATCCTACAAGATATGTAGTTCAGGCTTTTGAATAATAACTTACCTATTATCCTGCACTGATAAAAATTATTCCTATGGTTTGTTCAATACGGTTTCTCTTAAGATTGTGAAGAATAGCCCTGACTGTACATAAAAATGGCTAGAAAAATAGCATCCTGCCGATTATCTTGACATTGCTGACACTGCATAATGTTTAGAGGGGGCCAAAATAACTTTAAAGATTTATTCCCATTTAACAATTATAGAAACAGGTAGTCTTTTAGAGACTTTTCCTATCTCAGCCTCTTTAAAACTAATGATAATTCTGTGATGGCTGCTATTCTCTAATACAATTATAGGCAATTATTTGGTATTATAAAACATACCTCACCAAAAGCTGGCATTCCTCATAGAGTGGTATCTTTTGACTTCTTAAGTACAAGCCAATACTCTTAATATCACTTAAAACCATGCTAGGTAGAGATTCTTCCTGTGTTAAATATCCTGGAGTCACTTCCTCAAGCCATTTGAAAAATTTACATTGATCAGCTTTGGGTCCATCACATGCATAAAAGAGACGACCCTAAGGGAAAAAAAAGATATTAAAAATTGGTGAAGAAAAATGTTTTTATTTTTCTATTGTTTTTATGTAGATCAAGACTTTAATAACAAAAACTGCTTGGCATTAATGTACTTCAGTAAATTAGTGATGGAGTTTGGATGTGTTGTCCCCTCCAAAACTCATTTGGAAATTTGATCTCCAATGTGGCAGTGTTGGAAACTGATTGAGTCATGGGGGAGGATCCCCCATGAATAGATTAATGCTCTCCCTGGGGGAGTGGGGATTAATGAGTGAGTTCTCACTTGATTAGTTCCCCCGAGAGCTGTTGCTTAAAAAGACCCTGGCACCTTCTCTCTCTCTCTCTTGCTTCCTCTCGCCATGTGATCTGTTTGTACCCGCCGGCTGCCTGCCACTTTCTGCCATGAGTAGAAGCAGCCTGAGGCCCATGCCAGATGCAGCTGTCCCTGAATCGTAAGCCAAATAAACCTCTTTCCTTTATAAATTACCCACTCTCAGGTGTTTCTTTTATAGCAAAACAAAACAGACTAAAACAATTAGTCACCATACAACTTAACTAATTTAAACAATAAAAATTTAAAACCACCTGCTTTTCCACTTATTTTCTCTTCATCAAAAGATTATGTTATTGAAAGTAAGGAATGGGAAAAGGGCCATGAAGAGCAATGATAGTGTATATTATTGAATATAGTAATTATTCTGATGTGAGCGTCACATATTGCACATGAATATTGATGTTCAATTCTGTACCCTACGGATATGTACAATCAACTTTGTTACAATAAAAATAAATTAAAAAAACAAAAGATTACATTATTTTGAGAATAAAACCTTATTTGAAAATTTGGTTTCCGATTAAAAATGTTCACTATAGACAACTTGAAAACTGCCCAGAAACAACTACAAGCAATATTTTATGCATTTCTTTCCATCTTTTTCCTCACATAAGTAGACACAAATACACACACACACACAGATACACACACATATATGAGGGTACTTCAAAAAGTTCATGGAAAAAAATTATAAGATATATGAATCTTTTCATGAACTTTTTAAAGTACCCTCCTATTTTTTTTTAAAACAAAACGCAAATGATATATTTTCTACTCTGTAACCTAATTCTTATACCCAACAACATAGTATGAGCATGTAACTATGACATCAAACAATCTTAGAAAGAAAATAAAGACATTTAGTGGCTATATAATATTTTACTCTATGGTTACATTATTATTTATGAATTCTAGCCTTGACAACTAAATTTAAATCCAAATTTTTTTTTTTTTTTGGCAGCTGGCTGCCCTGGCCCTTGGTGTTATCAGCACCACACTGTGCTAAATGGCCAGACCCAAATCCAAATTTAAACATCCAATAATGATGAAGTAGGATAAGCAAACGGTGGAGGAAAACTGTATTATTATTAGTGAAAGCAGTCTGTACAAGCCATCAATCAACATACATTTTACTAACCTAGCTTCCTCCATAATATGTTACCAGCAATATAAATTGTCAACATGCTTTTCTGTTCCTCTGACCTTATCTTTTACTTGTACTGGGGATTTCATTTCTTTCAGGCTCATCTCTGAATTCATTCTCTAAGCCCTCAGGTTGGGACACACTTCCCTTCACAGTGCTCTCACTGTAACTTGAGCATATCCCTCTTACTTCATCAGTTATAGTACCACAGAAAATTTTCTTTTATGTATCTCTCTCTGTACACGACCATACAATAAGTTCATAAGCAACTTAAAGGTTGATCTTAACTCATATTTTTGTGTCCTCGAACACAGATCATTCTTTCAATAAAAATTTGAAAGCTTACTACATGTTAAGTTACTAACACTTCAAAAAAAAAAAGGCTCTTTAAGTCTGTCATAATGCAATAGGTACCTAAACTTTTTATAAGACAAGTATTTGGTGGGGTGGCAGAAAGGGAGGCAGGAACTATACCTTATTTGGACCTTCCTTTTTAACCATGACAAGTTTTGCAGGTTGATTATGATGGCAAAGTGGCACATTATTTTCTATGTTTTTCAATTTCTCTCCTCTTGATGATGTGTAGAATGACAGGTCAACTTTTGAAAGAGCTTTGTGCAACCTTTTTGCCAACCCAAAAAGCAATATGTTTAGATGTTCTACAAAAAAAAAAAGAAACAACTGAAAATTAAATACAAAATAATTCATGTTTGTATCACATATCTGCTGCGTGTTAACTAAATCTGAAAATAGCCTTTTAACAGAATCAACTACAACATAATACTATCGTCTATTTTTTTTAAGGCAAGTTTTGACCTTTACTTCAAAACAATCAGACCTAATCATGCATCATACTTAAAATTTTCCAGTTAATGTGACAAGGTCATTTGTAAGACTTCTACTTTTTGAAAAAAAATAAGGGACTTCCGGTCAAGATGGTGGAATAGACGGTTCCCAGTGTCACTCCCTCCCACAAATCAATGAATTTACAACTATAAAAATGTAACATCAGCCACGCTGGGGCTGCTGGAGCTCAGGTGCAGAGGAGTAGAGACCTATGGAACTCATGAAGGCAGGAGAAACCACGAAGAGAGAAAGAAAAATCTGCTCTCAGCGTTTTGGGCCATGGCCACTTTAATGCTGGAGCACATGGAGCAGGAGCCAGCAGAAGCCACAGCTGTGTCCCTTAGATGGAATTACTTGGAGGCGGAAAGGGAGAAGAGGACTTTGATGGCCCCCAGGACAGCAAGACCACTAACCAGATTCCCGTGGACCCATGCAGGAGCGAGGAGCCAGAACAGCTGAAAAAGGGGAGCCACTCAGAGGCTGGTGAGTCATCACAAGGGACTGGTGCAGGGCCCATCGCATGGGAAGTGTTTGGAGCATGGGCGGTGGGGGAGATGGGCCCACTGGGAGAACACTGGGATACAGCAAGGACAGCCAGTCCGCCCTCCAATCAGTGCAGGACCACTCAGAAGAGACTGGTCAGGAATGCAGAATTGCATGAGGTGCAATTCGATGAAAAAACTCAGGCCCAGATCAGAGTTTCTACACAACCTAGTTGCACTGAGTATCTGGAGAGCCGGAAGTACCTATAAGGTCAACCATTAATCCGTAAGCTCCACAAAAAGCCTTCCCTAGGGAAACAGCAGCAAAGCAGCAATTTACCTCAACCACACAGCTCAAGCACTGGTTCCCACAGGAAGTTCCCCTGGGTTAGAAGCAAGCAAAGGACAAAAACTTAGTTCCAGCCCAGGCACACCATGAATGCCTTGGGGCCCACCAAGGGACATGAGGCATGGGGCCAGGGGCAGGACCCCTGCCCACACCCACTCACACCACCAGCACCTTGGGGCCCCACCCAGGAACGCCAAGGATTGGAGCCAGGGACTGGAACCCACTCCCACATACATGCACACCACACCAATGCCTAGGGGCCCAGCCGGGGACCCAGGGCTAGCAGCCAGGGACCGAACCCCTTCCCACAACCAGGCACACCATGCCAGCACCTCGGGGCCTACCCAGGGACCCAAGGCATGGAGAAGGAGACTGAAACCCCCTCCCACAACCAGGCACATAGTGCCAGCACCCAGGGACCTGAGGCATGGAGAATGGGACCGGACTCCCCTACCACAACCAGGCACCCTCTGCTAGCGCCTCCGGTACCACTTGGGGACCTGAGGCATGGAGAATGGGACTAGACCCCCCTCCGACAACAAGGCATACCATGCCAGCACCTCAGGGCCTGCTCAGGGACCTCGGGCATGGAGAAGGGGACTGGACCCCCCTCCCACAACAAGGCACACCATGCCAGCACCTCGGGGCTTGCCCAGGGACCCAGGATAAGGAGTTGGGACTGGACCCACCCTCCCACAACCAGGCACCCCCTGCCAGCACCTCGGGCCTGCCCTGGGACCTGGGGCATGGAAAAGAGGACCGGACCCCCCTCCCATAACCAGGCATCCTGTGTGAGCACCTCAGGGCCTGCCCTGGGACCCAGGGTATGGAGCCAGGGACCGTCCCCCCCCCACCACAACTAGGCACACTGTGCCAACGCCTTGGGTCCTGCGTGGGGACCTGGGGAATAGCGAAGGGGACTGGACCCCCCTTCCACAACCAGGCACACCGTGCCAACACTTTGGGGTCTGCCCTGGGACCCAGGGCATGGAGAAGGGGACCGAATCCCCCTCCTACCACCAGACACACTGCACCAGTGCCTTGAGGCCTGCTGTGGACCGAGGCATCCACAATCAGGCACACTGCGCCAGCGCCTCGGGGCATGCCTAGAGACCCAGGGTAAGGGGCTGGGGAATGGACCCCCCTCCCACAACCAGGCACACCGTCCCAGCACCTCGGGACCCACTCGGGGACCCAGGGCATGGAATCGGGATTGGACACTCTCCACAACCAGGCACACTGCCAGCACCACGGAGCAGGCCAAAAACATCTCCTCCATGTGGGTGGCCCACCACAGCCACCACGATAACCATGGCTGTCGTGAAGGCGGCTAGATGCCACAACCACCAGGCAGATGGTCCACCAGCCACTGGAGTGAGTTGACACAAGGAGAGTCACCAGCAGAGATAAAGAAAAGAGGAGGATGTCTGTCTCCACAGAGCCTATTTCATAGGGACGGAAGAGACATCTGCTCTATGGTAGTATTGGGGGACCCGATCATGCCTCTCAGCATTGGACAGATCATTTGAGCAGCAAATAAACAGAGTAACCATTTCAGAGTAACCATTATTCTCCTCAAAAACAACAGGGCATATATGGGTAGTAAAAATTAAGAAACACTCTAGGAATATTAAAGGTCAATATTGACTCTTTAAATACAAAAACTGATGTGGCAACATCAATTCAGTTAATGCTTAAGGGGAAGTAACTGTGAAATCTCTGTTTAAATTTCAGCACTAATAACGTAAGGAGAGTGGGTGATAATAGTACAAAACTGACAAAATTGTTGTGAGAATTAAATGACCAAAGCACTTAGAGCACTACTTGGACTGTGTTTCAATAAATGTTAGCCAATATCATCACAAAATTAAAAAATAAATAATTATAACTTTTAAAAGGTAATGTTATCATTTCCCATTTTTAAAATTCAATTTTGATCTAAAGTTGGAATAAAAGTTACTGTAATAACTGGAGTAAACATGGAAAATAACAAATCTCAAGTGGACAATTTAGTACAAAAATTCACAATATAAGATATTACACTCTCTCATAGTTTACTACTTACATTAAGCAGCAATCAATCATAATAAAGTGAAAGTATAACAGTCATACCTATGAGACAAGATGTAAAAGTCTGCTTATAATGAGCAGGAGACTGAAAAACAGCTGGTATGTGAATTTGTCTCTGAGGAAGATAAGCAGATTTTATTTTCTGCCCACTTGGGAAGCATAGCTCAGAACTGTTTATCTCCTGAAATGGAATAATTCAAGTTATTATAATAACTCCAGAAAAATACTGCTTACTCATGAGCAAATTACTTTTCATAGATATGTTTAAGAAAACCACACTAATTTTTCTTTTGATTTCTAAAATCGTTGAAGATTATTTTCTAATTTTAAATGAGAAACCAAGTATAGCAAGAATAGCCATGTATGGCACTTTTAACCCTAAATAAGACTAACTTTTCTTGTCTGCCCCATAATAAGCTTTTAAATATTTTTTCCTAGAAAAATTTAACTGATATGAATGGATCATTATGTATCTTTATTTCTGGTTATGACTATAAGAATTACTCACAACTAATATGTAATAAGTTGTACCTTTACCCTAACAATGTCCTGATCAGCAAAACTGAGCTGATAGTCAAAAAGTAATTGTTTAATCAAAGTGATTGTTTAATCATAGTAATAGCAGTAATGGAAGGAGTGGTGAAAACAGGAATAGGAGCAATGATTTACTAAGTACCTATTATGTGCTTAGTAAACACTGCACCAGATACTTTCAAATACATAATTTCATTTGATGTTCACAACTACTAGGAAAGAATTTAAGTTAAAGGAGATAAGGCGACTATAGCTAGAGTTTTAGATCAAAAAAAGCCATCTGCTCCAAAAGTAAAATTTGTATTACAGAATTTTGGCAATTCTTTTGTTGCAATTCAGATAATTACTATTAGAAAAAATGTACCAAGGCTGGCCTGGTGGCGCACTGGATAGTGCGCCGCTTGGGAAGTGCGGCGGCGCTCCCGCCTGAGGGTTCGGATCCCACGTACAGACCGGTTCCCGCTCACTGGCTGAGCGAGGTGCGGGAGCAACACCGAGGGTTGCGATCCCGTTGCCGGTCCCCAGTCCGGTACAGGGGCAACACTGAGGGTTGCGATCCGTTGCCGGACACGGAAAAAGACAAAAGACAAAAAAAGAAAAAATGTACCAAGAGACTGGTACATTTCCTCACCTGTAAATCTTTTACACTGTACTTGTAGCAGGCGGACCCTCCTAACTCATTTTGAACTTCCTCAGTCTTGGATGTCTGCTTTAAATTCAAAGAAAGTACTATCTCTCTGGAAGCCAAATCTTGACTGCTAAAATTCTGCTGCTGTTGATAGAGCATATCTTTTATCACTTGCAAATGCTCAGAGTCTAAGGAGCTTTGATTCATAGCATCGTTCTGCCTTTCGCCTGTGTCACTAAAATGTATCCTAGAAACATCCTCAGCAAAAAAGCCAGCTGTTACTTTCTTATCAATTCCATTTGGAGTAGTCAAGTTGCATTGGGATGTGTTTTGATATTTCAGCCACTTGCTTTGAGTAGACATATTACTGAGAAGTAAAACATCCCTTGGAGTCTCTTCCCTAGATTCTTCAGACAAAGAAATTTCACTTTGGTCCTCAGGCCCAAAGCTAAAAGAAAGAACTGCTGGCTCTTCACACAGGTTGAACATGGGGGAACCAGAAGACTCTTGTGTGTCACAGTTGATCACATATGAACAAGAATCTAAGTCCAGTGACTCATCTGTAGGTGGCAAAGTAATAAGTGGAACTTGGGCTCTACTTACTAATGGTAGCTTTTGAAGGTTTTTATTCTCTAGAGAACTGAATTTTTTCATTCCTAAAAGAAAACAAAATGACAATTAAATAAAAATGTACTACTAGTCATCACCCAGCTCTGGAAAACAGCAAGCAACTATACAAAAGCAAAAAGTACCAACTTGCCCTGAAAAAAAAGAAAAAAATCACATAATTTTATTTCCTTTAAAAAAAACTAATGGTTTTAATCTTAAAAAAAATAAAGATTTCAAAGCTTAATTTATAGCTCCAAAACTTAATTTTAAGTTTGATGAACTTGAAGTTTTTATCTTTTCCTCCTTACCTATTTTTTTCCTAATTACTATATTATGCTTATATAAACTTATGTTTTCAAGGCACTTTAAAGCTAACAAATGATACATCATTCTCATTTTACAGATGAGATTACAGCGACCTAGAGGTAACACGACTACCAATAGAGTCAGGATGAGAACCCAGAACTAGTTTTTGATATTGACTTTATATTCCTTCTCCAGAGACTGAAGTTCATGGTTCATTTATATGACTATGTGATTATAACTTCCTTTATATATTCATTACACTCACAAATTACTACATTACCCTTCAGGGTAAAGAAGATTTTAGCTTTATTTTTATCTATTGGTATGTGATAAGAGTACAAGTCTGTACATTCACGGCAGATATTGTCTGAAAGAATTTTATAATTCCTTCTATCTCTCAGTGATTTTAGTAATAGATATATCCCTGAAAATGTAAAAAGCAATAATTATTTGTTGTGTACATAAATGAATAATACTGCATGGGAACTAGGCAGGCTTAAAGTTTTTATCTAACAATGTATGGGTTCCTATTTTATAATAATGTGCTTTCCTGACAGAGTTTCTATTTTGTTGGAAATAAATTCTGGAGTTGATGTGGGAAGAAGTGTAGCAGTAAGTGAGACAATGAATATTCTTTTATAAAGTGCTATGTTGTGATTTTAACAACTCAATCAAGCAACATTGACATAAAAGTTAAAACTCCATTAAAGAAGTAAAAGATTTGGGGGATAACTGTGAAAATCATGTATTATTCCACTGCCACTTCACTTGTTTTAGAATACCTACACTTCTCATACTGACTCTTCCCAACCTTGTTGCCTCCTACTAATATCCACTAAACCTTCTCCAACACAACAACCCATTCACATTACAAAATTTTTATTTTTTGTATCATCAATTTTTTTATATCATCAAAAAAATTACATACAACTCCACCCCTCACCCAACAGAACTTCAGAATCAGGGAAGGATATATTGATGAGATTATAAGAAAAGAGAGAGGAAACAAGAAGTTAGTGGAAGGGATCCCACAGAATAGTATTACACTTATCAAGAAGCAGGAATCAAAATGAGTCAAAATGTATGAAAACACAGAGGACTGAGAGTGGAATGGTTGTAGCAGCAGTTGAAGAGTTTCCTGATATTGCAAGGATCTCAAAGCAAAAAAGGAGAAACTAAGAGGTTATGCTAAAGTCAACCAATGGTGTTGATGATTCACAATGAGTCGATCCCCTGGGAGAGGAAGTAGCTAATAGAGGGGTCAGGCTCTGAAGTTACAGCTATGAGAAGTATTCAATGGAAGAAGACACTTTCAGAGTTCTGTGATGACAAAGATGGGGGGAGAAATAAGAAGGAACTTGAGAGCTATAAGGGAGTATTGTACTCAGAATAGCTATCTATAATAAAAAAAGTCAGAAAGAAAGGGCATGGTAATGCTTCAAATGGTATGACACTGAATCTGGTTCCAAAACATTTTTAGTTTAGTAACAATCTCCCAAAAAAACCACTTCATTTTACATGGACAGACAGATGTTAGAGCAGTATGATACCAACTATACTCCACATTGAGAAAGTGAAGATCACCAAGTAAAGTTCTTGCTTTCAGGGACTCCTCAGAGAACTCTAGCACGAAGTCTTCATCTCTTGAGTTCAAAGAAAAAGTAGAAATAGGGCTCAATGTAGAGATCTTTTGTCTTGGTGATGTTACCTATCCAGAAAGAAAAAAACAAAACCACAGACCAAAATCTTATTGCATTTTTTCCCTACTGTTTGAATAAATTTTATTAATATATATTATAAATTTAATGATTTCAAGCACATTGTGTAGAGCTATTGTGGTGGCAAGAACTATAAACTTCTTCCAAAAAGGAGAGAATAGAATAAACTCATTAAAATCAACAAGAATAACAAAGTGAAATACAGAACATAAAACACTTTGAATTTATTTGAAATGGGTCAGATTCTGATTTAGACTGATCTGGGTTATGAGGATTTGGTTCTGAAGATCAACTATCATTTTAAGAGGCTCAGGCAGGGCCGGCCCGGTGGCGCACTGGATAGTGCGCCGCTTGGGAAGCGCGGCGGCGCTCCCGCCCGAGGGTTCGGATCCCACATACAGACCGGTTCCCGCTCACTGGCTGAGCGAGGTGCGGGAGCAACACCGAGGGTTGCGATCCTGTTGCCGGTCCCGGTCCAGTGTGGGGGCGACACTGAGGGTTGCGATCCGTTGCCAGACACGGAAAAAGACAAAAAAAAAAAAAAAAAAAAAAGAGGCTCAGGCCAAATCAGACCTCATATTTAGAGCTGTGAAGGTCTAAATGCCTCCAGATTCAAGGACTGAAGAGTTTTCTCTTATGTCCTCAGGTCTAGGGTTTACCTATAGTTAATCTAAACTTCATGATATTGCTCCCAAATGAAGTGAACTTTTAAAATATATCCTAGATCTGAATAGCCATATAATTCACCATGTTATTCTTATTAGAACAGCATTTAATTTTGTTGCTGCTGCTTCTTCCAGAAATTAATCATCTTAAAATCTAATATTATGATTACATTTAAAATATATATTTGTATAAGCATAGACTAGTAGAATAAAAGTTTGGAAGAAAACTCACCAAATTGTTAAGAGTGGCTTTTGAAAGAAGTGGGACCAGAGGAAAAGGACTCTTTTGCTTCTAACTTTATACTCCTCTGAATGGTTTGAACTTGTTAAAATGAACATGTTTGTGTGAGTTTTTTTTTGTTCGAGTAAATGACAATAAAGATTAAAAGTTTAGTGGTGCACTCGGGAGAGTGAGGCGCTGGGAGCACAGCGACGCTCCCACTGCGGGTTCGGATCCTATATAGGAATGGCTGGTGCGCTCACTGGCTGAGCGCAGTTACCGGTCGCGAAAAAGACAAAAAAAAAAAAAGTTTATATATAAATGTTAAAACATTTTCTTGACTAGCTACGGGGTTCTAGGTGCTGTGCTAGGAACTAAGGATGTGAAATGAATACTCATGGTCCCTGTACTCAAGGAGTTCAGTCTAGTGGAAGACAGGGACAAACAAATGGGAAATTACCATATGATCATCACCATAATAATGGTCTATGTTCTCAAGTTTTTACTATGTGCCAGCAACTGTTCTAAGCACATTATATTTCTAACTTATTTGATCCTTACAACCACCATGGTGGGTACTCTTTATTTTCCTCGTTTACAGCTGAGAGAACTGAGAAAAAGGGCAGTTAAGCAGTTAATTTGATTAAATTCATCCAGCTTATAAGTGAGAGTTGTGATTCAAACCTAGGCAGTCTACACTGTATTGCCTCCTCAATAAAAATAACAGTAACAGTCACTGCTTATTGAGTATTCTACCATATTCCCCTAGTACATTCTCTACAAATTTGC
Organism: Galeopterus variegatus; assembly: GCF_000696425.1. NCBI lineage: Eukaryota > Metazoa > Chordata > Mammalia > Dermoptera > Cynocephalidae > Galeopterus > Galeopterus variegatus. The sequence goes on along the minus strand of NW_007726113.1, from coordinate 2,061,403 downwards.
TGGGGAGTTATTCCTAAAATTTAAGTTCAATCATTTCTCTCCTCTGATCAAAACCCTCCAATGGCTCCCAATCTCTCTCAAAGTACAAGGTGACTCTTCCAATGTCCTATGTGGCCCAACCTGATCAGGCTCCTTACCTCCTCTTTGAACTTACTTCCTATCACTCTCTTCATTCACTCACTCACTCCATGGCAGCCACCTTGCTGTTCTACAAATTGGCCTGTATTCTGCCTCAACACCACTTGCTATTCCCTGTGCCTGGAATGCTTTCCCCGAGATATCTGCATGGTTCTCTCCCTTCCTTCATTCATATCTCTACTCCAAAGTTATCTTATCAAAGACACCTTATCTTATGTATGTAAAATAGAACTCAGCCCCATTTGCACATCCTGTCCCCCTTAAATAGCTATATCATTCTCCAAAGCACTTAAAATCTTCCAAGATACTATATATTTATTTATTTATTGCCTGTCTACCTTCACTAGAATGTAAGTTCTGTGAGGGCAGAATTTTGCCTCTTTTATTCACAGGCCTGTCTGTAAACCTAGAAGAGTGCTACATACAGTAATTGCTCAAGAAATATTTGCTGACTGACTGACTAAATATGCTAATCTTTCAAAAAGTTTGACACACACAGTCTCTACTTTCTTATTTCTCATTCATTCTTTAATCCACTTTAAACTGGTTTCTACCTTTGCTATTTCACTGAAACTATTCTTGCCAAGGTCACCAATGACCTCCAAGTTGCTAAATGAAGTGACATTTCTGTCCTCATTTTATTGGATGCCTCAACAATAATTGACATAACTAACCTTCTTCATACCAATTCTTGAGAATGGGATATAACCCATTCTCTTCTCTCTCTATTTTTGTTGAAACTTTTTCAACGAACCCATCTATTCTTATTGCCTTAAACTTTCTACATACAAATGACTGCACAAACGTCTCCTCTGAATCAGACCCATGTACGCAACCTCTTACTTAACAACTCTACTTGACTGTCTCACAGGCATTCCTTATCTATTCTTATATACTCACCAAACCTGTCCCTTCTCTCTGCTATGGACTAAATTGTGTCCCCTCAAAAATTCATGTTGAGGCTGGCAGGTTATCTCACTTGCTTAGACTGCAGTGTTATAACACAAAAGTCAAGGGGTTGGATCCCATTACTGGCCAGCTGCCAAAAAAAAAAAAGCAAGAAAGAAAGAAAGAAAAAGAAAAAGAAAAAAAAATTCATGTTGAAGCCCCAACCCTCAATGTGACTGTATTTGGAGATAGGGCGTTTAAGAGATAATTAAGGTTAAATGATGTCATCAGGGTAGGGATGGCCCTGATCTGATAGAATAGTGTCCTTATAAGAAGAGACACCAGAGAACACTCTCTTTCTCTTCAAGTACAAAAACAAAGGAAAGGCTATGTGAGGACATAGCAAGAAGGCAGCCACCTGCAAGCCCTCAAAAGAAACCAAATTGGCTGGAACTTTGATCTTAGATTTCTAGCCTCCAGAACTGTGAGAAAATTAATTTCTGTTGTTTAAGCCACCCAGCCTGTGGTTATTTTGTTACGGAAATCCTAGCCGATTAATAAACTGCTTTCCCCTTCAGTGATTTCCCAGAGGCACACAGAGTAAAATCAAAGTTCTGAACCTGACCTGCAAGACTCTATATGTCTGGTCAAGCTTACCTGTCCAACCTCATTAATTAGCACTTTCTCTTTCACTCACTACAATCCAGCTGCCTTGGCCTTCTTTCACTTCCTCAAGTCAAGCCAACTCTTTTTGCCCTCAGAGTATTTACACTTGCTGTTTCTTTGCATGGTGTGTTCTTTCCCTCACTGTTGCCATAGCTGGAAAAGCCTTCCCTAATCACCCACTCTACTGCAAATTCTCCCTGTAATTTCAGAGTACTTTCACAGCTTTCCTTCATAGCAATTATCTCTATTTATTTGTTTGTTTGTTCTCATCATACCTACTTTGTTCATCAGTCTATATCCACATCTTACAAGTCTTCTGACCTGCAGAAGGCATTCAGAAAATACTGTTGAATTCTACTTATTCATGAATTTTATATTTTACAGTAAAATTTCATGGTCTATTTCATACATGTCCTGCACATTTCCAATTAAGATTATGCTTCAGCATTTTATATTATTTGTTACTACTGTTGGGACATTTTTTCTATTACATTTTTTAACTGGTTTAGGAATGCTATTAATTTTTCAAGTTTACCTTGTCTTTATCTCCTTTACAAAATTCTTCTTAAACTTTTAACCAATTTTAATTGTATTTCTTCCTAATTATGTCTCTCATTTTATGTCATATTGCAAAATAAAAATACCTTTAACAAAGAAGATAGCAGTCATTCACATCTTGTTATTGGATCTAACAGAAATTACTCTGCTGTTTCATCACCAAAATAATGCTGGTTAGTTGTTGATAAACATTCTTGATCATGTTTAAAAATCATCCAGACTTAAGATTTCTACCTTTTTAGTTTTTAATAGATTCATTTCTTGTCAGACTACCAAAAATGTTTTACTTTCAACTACTAAAGCTTTGTTTACATTTTACCTTACTTACTTCCCATGAAGTCTTCTCTGCTGATTTAAAATTATAATCCAAACAGTGGTATGAATGTTCTGAATCTTTAGGTGGAAAATCTAAAATAGCTATGGAGAAAAAAAAAGCAGAATCTTTACATAACAGTTTATCCACTGTTAAATTATTTTTTAATGTTATATTTTACTTACAATTTACTTACAATAACTTTCAATTGAATCCTTATCAGACCCAGCTATCACCTGAAAATTATCTTCAATGTTAAAGCTAGTACCTCCTTTTGGAAAATCTTTATCTGGGAACTAAAAAACAGAGATCTATCAATTTACTTAGTAAAAAGAAAAAGTGTGTGTGTGTACATATCTATAATCTGTATCTATATATAAGTGTACTTCAAAAAGTTCGTGGAAAGATGGGTATTATCTTTTCATTCTATTTTCCATGAACTTTTTGGAGTACACTCATATGTACACATGCATACATACAGTTTATGGTTATAATTTGAGACACAAAAACAAAAACAAATATATTATGAAACCATTTCTATTCAGTGAAATTAGAGTACATTATGTTTTATCCATTCTTATGATTCACATTTTTTTACATCTTAACATATCTGAAGTAGGAACGTACTTTAAAAGTGATGATATTTTTACATCTTTACAGCACATACAAGTTGTGACATAATTGTCATTGCCTGTGCATGTGCAAATATATGCAAGTTAGTCACACTGTTCATATAATGATCACTTAAATACAAGTTAGTGCATTGCTAATATTAGACATGTTCTAAGTAATTTTGCTGTTTAAATGTCTTCAAAAAGATGACAACATGATTTAGCATTAAACAAAAAATTACTGTGTTCATAGATAGGCAAGAATACAAAGCAGTGTAAAATACAATAAGAACCCTTGCTCAAATAAATCAAAAAGCATTGTTTCAGTACGTTTAACATTAGAAATCCAAGTGAAGATGAAAAAGTTCTAGAGATGTTTCATAACAATGTAAATATACTTAACACTACTGAACTGTACACTTAAAAATGGTTAAGATGCTAAATTTTATTATATGTGTTTTTTACCACAATAAACAAATTTTAATGTTTTAAAGTCTATATGTAATGTTTAATTGATTGCTCTTCTTTCTTGGTGGTATATAACAAAATGGTGCTTCTTGCAGTGACAGTATCTTAGAATTTGATAAAATACAGAATATTTTTTAAAGTTCAGACACTGGTATGTGTAAGCAATCTGTCACAGTTATTCAAAAATGCACTTATCTCTGTTGATAGGTCTAGTCATTTTGCTTTAGAACATTTTTTATAAATTCAGGCTGTAAAACATATAACCATAACTGATGTATGTGAAAATAATTAGGAACAAAACAAACGAACATGTTTCTTTTTCAATATGGAGTGCCTAAATTATTTTCCTCTCAAAAACACAGAGAATGAGAAACAGAAACTCCATCTTTGATGAAAATAAGAAATAATGATAGACCTGAATTATAACACAATATTAAGAGGATGGGAGAATAGTACAGACTTGGCAATATGTAGGAAAGTCAAACCAAAGTGCCTATTACAGGGCGGCCCAATGAAAAGTAACTGATTTGCACCAGTAACCATGGAAAGGCTGAGAAACTAGAAGCCACAGGTGCTACTGAAAATAGGATACAATGAACTGAAACATTTGATTAAAGATTCTAGAAGGAGAACCAAGAAAACAGTGGGGAGAAAATTACCAAACAAATGATTTTTTTAAAAAAGTTTCATAGGACTGGTGGACTTGTATCCACAAGATGAAAAGAACCACTGAACACACTTTATTAATGAAACCTGAAGGAAGGCTCATGACTGTGGAAATTTCAGAACACCAGGAATAAAGAAAAGACATTAAATATTTCTGGAGAGATTCCCAGCCCAGCCCTGTGCGCAGAGCAGGGAGACGTCCAGCAAGGGAGGCGGAGACTCGGCAGAAACCACACACCCTGTGGGGCCGCCACTGCGTGATCCAGCAGGTAGGCTTCACCGCCGCCACCTGGCTCCATTCCCAGCCTAGCCCTGTGCGCACAGAGCGGGGAGACGTCCGGCAAGGGAGGTGGAGACTCGGCAGAAACCACACACCCTGTGAGGCCGCCACTGCGTGATCCAGCAGCAGCCCGGGCCAGAGCGCACGGAACAGGGAGAAGTCCTGCATGGGAGGTGGAAGCTCAGCAGAGACCACACACCCTGCGGTACCCCCACCCCGCCCCCATGATCCAGCAGCCCGGCAGAGTCCAAGCTGACCAGAGGGGTGGCTCCCCGGAGAGGCCCAAGTCCCGAGGCAACCACACACAAAAGGCACTAGCGTCCAAATGAGCAGTCACAGAGGTAGCCATACCAAATTGGCAACCACAGCAACATCCTACCGAGACAATAGTATCAAACCAGTGGACTGTGAAACCCCCTGCCACAATGAATAAACATCAAAAAAAAGATACCAGAAATACAAAAAATCAAGAAACTACATCACCAAAAGTTAATAAATCTCAAGCTCTAGATCCTATAGAACAAAAAGCCCTTGAAATGACTGACAAGAAATTTCGAGTGATAATTCTAAGGAAACTGAATGAAATACAAGAAAACTCAGCTAGACATCATGATGAAATGAGGAAAAGTATACAGGACCTGAAAGAGGAAATGTACAAGGAAATCAATGTCCTGAAAAAAAATGTAGCAGAACTTCCCGAACTGAAGAAGTTGTTCACCGAAATAAAAACACAATTGAGAGTTTAACCAGCAGGCTTGCGGAACTTGAAGAGAGAACCTCTGAACTAGAAGATGGGCTGTATGAAATAACACAAGCAGACAAAAAAAAAAGAAAGAAAGAAAAAAGAATCAAAGAGATTGAAGAAAATCTGAGAGAGATATCAGACAACCTTAAGTGCTCAAATATCCGAGTCATGGGTGTTCCAGAAGGGGAGGAAAAGGAAGATTGCACTGAAATCATATTCAATGAAATAGTGGCAGAAAACTTCCCAAGTATAGGAAAAATCACAGATCTTCAGATCCAGAAAGCTCAATGATCTCCAAACGTATTTAACCCAAAAAGATCTTCTCCAAGACATGTTATAGTCAAATTGGCAAAACTCAAAGACAAAGAGATAATCTTAAAAGCTGCAAGAGAGAAGCACCAAATCACCTACAAGGGAGCCCCAATCAGGCTAACATCAGACTTTTCATCACAAACCCTAAAAGCTAGAAAGGAATGGGAGGATATATTCAAAATACTAAAAGACAGAGATTGCCAGCCAAGAATACTCTACCCTGCAAGGCTATCCTTCCAAAATGAAGGGCAAATAGTATATTTCTCAGACAAACAAAAACTGCGGGAGTTCACCACCACACGACCACCCTTACAAGAAATTCTCAGGGGAGTACTG
>NW_007726113.1:2047602-2054422 GCF_000696425.1 Galeopterus variegatus | reverse complement strand
CCGCTCAGCTATAAAAATGAATGAAAATTGCCATTTGTAACAACATGGATGGACCTTGAGAGAATTATATTAAGTGAAACAAGTCAGGCACAGAAAGAGAAATACCACATGTTCTCACTTATTGGTGGGAGCTAAAAATACATAAATAAGTTCACACACACACAAAAAAAAAACGGGGGGGGGGAAGAAGACATAACAACTACAATTCCTTGAAGTTGATACGACAAGCAAACAGAAAGGACATTGTTGGGTGGAAGAGAGGAGAAGGAGGAAGGAGCGAGGTTTCAGTAATGGGCCACAAAAATCAACCACATTGTGTATTGACAAAATAAAATTTTAAAAAATTAAAAAAAAAAAAAAGTGACACAGGAACCTACAACCCCGCCCCCCAAAAAAAAAAAAATTTCTGGAGAGAGAAAGCACTTTTAAATTTAAATTTAGAAAGAAAAAGAGCAGATCATATCCAAATTCTTTATTCAACCAAACTATCAATCAAGTATTAGAACAGAATAAAATCATTTTAACATGGAAAGTCCCCCAAATTTTATCTCCTATGCTCCTTTTATGGAGAGGTACCCAGAGAAGTGCTCCAGCAAAACCAGAAAAAAAATACATACTGTTCAAAGTATGAGGATACTTCAAAAAATTCACAGAAAAATAGAATTAAAAGATAATACAAATCTTTCCATGAACTTTTTGAAGGACCCTTGTATAGGCAACCCAAGATAGGAAAGATGCAAAAGGCATTCTCAAGATATCAACTATATAGTTCATGTTGGAGCAGAAAGATGGAGGACTTTTAATAAAAAGGGAAAATTAAAAAAATCTCTTTGACAGGTATTGTCTCAAATACATGCATATTCTCACTCCATGACCTCTATTTTCATCTCCAGGGATTTGCCTTGGTAGAAATGAGAGGTATTCAGTGTCACACTTAGAGGTTTGAGGGGGCAGGGGATATTAGAAGAAAAAAAATCTACCAGCTGTTAAACAGATGAGTCTTTTTATTGTGTTTTCTGCCTATTTGCTCTTGTCATGAATTCTTAGTCTTCCCTGAAGTGGAAAGATCCTTTAAATTCCTAATCCTAAAATGACAGTAAATCTTTCAAATAATATATTCTTGTCATATTTAGTTTCATGAGGTATTATGGTTCTTGTCAATTTACTGTACTTCTTTCTAACTTATAACCATAGAAAGATTTAACTCTACTATCTTTATGACATTTATTATTTACATAGAGAAAATGATTTGGCAAAATGCCATCACAAAAATAGTTTTACCTGCATGAAGTCAATCTGCATACAAGTGTCAGGCAATTTTGGTGTCAAATAACAAGTGTCTGTCATGAAGTTTTCATATTCAGTGCTATCTGGAAATTGACTGCATCCTAGCTGTGATCTGTGTCTTCTGATCATTACACCACTAGTAGCTGATCCTTTCACTTGATGCCCCTGAAACTCAACAGGCTACAGGTAAATTATTAAAAATGAGAACTGTATAAATATATAAATATATATTGACATATATAGTAACAATGTATATACATAGAAAATAATATATAATTCAGCTTTTTATTAAATATTACTTAATATAAATAATAACTAGGAATCTAATATCAGCATATAACCAGGAAATATTTCTATTATCCTAAAACATATGCTAAGAGTAACTAATTTAAAGTGCATCGGTTTAACTGCAATCAAGTTCAACATTAATAAGCATTTTTTTTATTACAAGTATAAGATGAGTATAATATTAATGGCTAATTATCCCAAAAAGACTTAATTGCTCCTTTCTCTATGCCTCCACTGTACATTACACAACTATACATTGAAGGAAATGGTTAATGGACTTCTGTGGTCAGCACCCAAGGACGTGTTCACTTCGTGAACTTGCATACAAGTAAACAACCAAGAAATGTCAAGGATTGCAAACAATCCTTGAGAACATTTGAAGTTGTGAGAACACTTTCTTGGGATGTTCCCAGGAGGCGCATTATAGATAACCAAGTGCTTGAGAGGGAGGTAACAGCCTTCTGCTCTTGAGAAAAGTATAACAGAATTTATGCATTACGCTTATCTCGCATGCACAAGCTTGCTAAATGTAATAAAAGCTGTAACAGCGGCTGGGTCGGCGCTACTCGCCTGAGAGAGCAGTGGCCCCCCGCTCTTCACCTGCATCTCGTCTGCTGTGTCTTCCTTCGAGTCTTCGATCATTTTATTTATTTATTTATTTATTTATTTATTTTTTTTTGTCTTTTGTCTTTTTTCTGTGTCCGGCAACGGATCGCAACCCTCAGTGTTGCCCCCGTACCGGACCGGGGACCGGCAACGGGATCGCAAACCTCGGTGTTGCTCCCGCGCCTCGCTCAGCCAGTGAGCGGGAACCAGTCTGTATGTGGGATCCGAACCCTCACCCTCGGACGGGAGCGCCGCCGCGCTTCCCAAGCGGCGCACTATCCAGTGCGCCACCGGGCCGGCCCAAGTCTTCGATCATTTTAATCAACAATACATTTATACAACAAAATACATTATAGACTTACCACTTCATACTACTATAAAGTTTCTTCTTATCTGTATGCTAACTGTACTGTAAGGCCCTTAAGGACGGAGACCTTTTTGTTTCATCTAGGTATCATCTACATTTAACACAGTGCTTGGCATACAGAAAACAATCAATAAACATACAATATAAGGGGAAGAGATAATAGAAATAATAGAAGATAATAGAAAACACAGAAAGCATTTTCCTTTGCTTGTTTTGTAGACTATCAGACTTAACTGCAAGGTGGATGGTAGGCTGTGTCTCCCAGTAGAACATCTGATATCCCACCACTCTGAGAGCAAAGGCCTAAGAGCATGATTCCAATGCAGACATATACCTCAGAGAGGTTCTTTCATCCTCTCAGGAAATAACCTGTTTTCAGGCTTTAAATGGCTTTCTCTGCTGCCCCCTTGAGAGTTCTAGGATTTTTACTCCACACAAGGTAACAAAGCCTACCCAGAATGTGGAAAAATGAGAGGACTAATAGAGCCAAAGGAATGTACATAAAGGATCATTTATTTCTAACTGATGAATTAACAAAATGACAATAATATACGTCAATATACTCTTATTCAAAAATGAAGATTCTCAGGCCGGCCCGGTGGCACACTGCTACAGTGCGCCACTTGGGAGTGCGGCGGCGCTCCCGCCGAGGGTTCGGATCCCACATACAGACCGGCCGCTCACTGGCTGAGTGAGGTGCGGGCGCAACACCGAGGGTTGCGATCCCACTGCCGGTCCCGGTCCGGGCGCGACACTGAGGGTTGCGATCCGTTGCCGGACATGAAAAAAAAATGAAGATTCTAAATCACACATTTGAAAGATTTGAAAGGAAAATCAAATCTAAATGTGCCTTTATAGAGAACTTTTGTTGAAAATATTCTTCTGAATTTAAAAAATATACATTTCAACAAAAACAAGTCTCAGCTGTTAAAGATGCTGTATATTTCTGCTTTGTTTAATAAAGAATATATAGTCCCCACAAGAAAATAGGTGCCTTGTCTTCTACACTGCTATGTAGATCTCTTCCAGATGTGTGCTGGGTTTTAGGAATAGAAATCACTATTTACAAAACCCAACCATTTATATGCTGTCGTTTCTGTTAATTTTTGATGTGGAGTAGGTGGCACTACTTAGAGCTTGGATTATACATACTTCCATATATTCAGTCAGAAGTAGAAGTGGTAGAGTAGACTATAATGAGTTAAAGACTATAAAGATATTCATGTTCTTCACAGAGCATTCACTAATTGTACTCTTCATGGCTTTGTGTCCAACGTCTAGTGTACGCTATGTTTGTATTCATACTGCATGCGCTGCATTATTAGCTCATTAGTAGTACAGAGAAGATTCAAGACCAAAAAAAAGAAGGGGTAGGAGTCATTGAATAGTTTCCCTTATTCTTAAAACCAGGCTAATTTATTATGCTCCTAACTCTCTGCCTGTGAAAACTATGATACTTGTGTAAAAAACAGCAGGAAAATACAGTAGGTTAGAAAATTAATGTTCTTCACAAATTTTACCTTATGGTCACAGGTTTTTCTGTCTATTTGTTTAGGAATAACAGCTAGAAAAGCAGTCTCTTCGTCACTTCCCAAGGAAGGGAAGTAGAATAAAATATCAATAAGTTACCTAGTTATCTATTTAGTTGACTAGAATAGTTTTGCAGGTGGTTAAGTTTGATGGAAAATATTTGAAGAACTTAAAAGCAAGTTTGTCCTTTGAAAATACACTTGCCATCTCCGTCTTGCTTCTCTCTACACATACATATAAGAAGGCTTCCCCGGTACAGGAGTGCTCTAGCTGATAAGATAAAACACTAATTAATTTAAAAACTCAGCATATTAGAAAATTCTGATTCTAAATTTTAAATTGAATCTTTTAAACACTAGAAAACATAATAAATCACCCATCAAACCTAATACTATGTTAATGTGGATCATTTAATTCAAATATTAGTATAAAATTAAAAAAGGAAAAATTGTACACAGTATAAGAGTATTTAAAGAATCGAATCATTTTCTAGCGACTGTGAAACACATGACATTGACAACAGCAACTAGTCATTTTTGGCTCATCAAGTAATATATAAAATAACCATAATTTTTAATATGAATTGGATAGATTTAGAAAGTAAATTCAACTCTAGAAGCAATTTTTTCTTATATTTATGAAAGAAAATCTTTTCTCGATAGACAGAAAAAGTGTATTTCTTCAAATAATTGCCACTTTCTTTTAATAACACTCTATTGCAAGTGACACAACTGCCAACCAAGTTGTTCTTGAAAATGTTCAACTCATATTTTAGAAATGGAATTTTCTGGGCCGGCCCGGTGGCGCACTGGATAGTGCGCCGCTTGGGAAGCGCGGCGGCGCTCCCGCCCAAGGGTTCGGATCCCACATACGGACCGGTTCCCGCTCACTGGCTGAGCGAGGCAGGGTTGCGATCCCGTTGCCGGTCCCCGGTCCGGTACGGGGGCAACACTGAGGGTTGCAATCCATTGCCGGACACGGAAAAAGACAAAAAGACCAAAAAAAAAAAAAAAAAAAAAGAAATGGAATTTTCTAACATAGTGAGTTTAAAAGTTAATTAGCGTACTACCTTCTCTGCTAGAACACATCCTTTGCTTTGTGTAGCTAATTATACTTACAGAAATAAGGCAGAGGTGGCATTAAGTGTATCTTCAAGTAGCACCCTAACTTTAAGGTTTCAATATTCCTTCTATCACCAAGGTATATGAAGACGCTGTTTCAGAGAATTGTAGTAAGAACGAACCTATTACAAAAATACAAATGTACTCCTACTGTAATGCTAAAAACAGATTTAAATAATTTTTATTGCAAAAGGTTATAAGACCTCTTTCATTACTGAGGAATTACAACAGATTTTTTAAAATGTGTGACATTCATTTGAAATGACAACTCATTCTGGTGGAAAAAAATATTTTTTCAAGTGAAAAAAAAGAATGTGGTTATTTGTAAGCTAAATTATGCATCTTCTAGTGGTTTATGATTTTTGCATTTGATCTTGTTATATACAAGGGTGAAAATGGTAAGTCACCACAACACAGTTGTTTTTATTTTATTTTGTACTGTTTTAAACAATAGAGCTGCATGGACAATTGTCAATGACAATTCATGAGTTTGGTAATGCTTGCAAATTTGTAAATTAGCTTTATGATAATGGATTTGTTATTTAACCAAATCATACAGATCATACAGGACATTTATACAAAGACAGCAGGCTCATCTAAACAAGGAGTAATTACAAATGACAATATATAATACAAATTTAAAATTATATGCCATACCTATATATACAAATATAATTTCTGGCTACTTTGCATTTTAAAAGATAACTTACCTGCAAAGACTGAAGTGGTTCACTTGGTTCAACATCATTTTCTTTGAGTATCTTAGGAATAGAACATTAATGTAAGATAAACAAAAAGGCAATAGTAATTTAAAAAATAAAAATATAAATTTGTATTAGACATAAGAAATACAGGAACACTATCACTAATAAGATATTAAAAACTAAAATACTGACAAAATCATATTTTTACTTAGCAAGAATTTAAAAAGCTCTTAACAGTATTGGTAAAAATGAAGTGAAATATTCTAATTGTAAAACACTAAGATTTTTAGCTTCAACAATAACATGAAACTAAGAAAGTTGTTCCTAGCCTTCCAAGTAATTAGTTCCATTTCTGAAAATCAAACCTAAGGAAAGAAATTAAAATGCAAATAATAACTTATGTACAAAAACATTTACTAAAGTGTTATTTATAGTAGCAAAATACTGGAAATGATCTAAATGTCCCAAATAGGGAACTGTTTGTCCAAAGCATAGGATAGAATGGTAAGTAAACTTTAAAAGGTATATTTAACAAGAGTTTTTGATAATGTGAGACAACACAATACGATATCAAGGGGAAAGGATATAAAATTATTAATACACATCAATCTAACCACATTTTTTTAAAAAGGCACCAAAAAAGTTGGAAACAATAATAATTGTCTCTGGGGCCGGCCCGGTGGCGCACTGGATAAGTGCGCCGCTTGGGAAGCGTGGCGGCGCTCCCGCCCGAGGGTTCGGATCCCACATACAGGCCGGTTCCCGCTCACTGGCTGAGCGAGGCGCGGGGGCAGCGCCGAGGGTTGCGATCCCATTGCCGGTCCCCGGTCCGGTACGGGGGCAACACTGAGGGTTGCGATCCGTTGCCGGACACGGAAAAAGACAAAAGACAAAAAATAAATAAATAAATAAAAATA
>NW_007726113.1:1957323-2047284 GCF_000696425.1 Galeopterus variegatus | reverse complement strand
TAATAATTGTCTCTGGGAGGCAGGTAAGTTTTACTTTTTCTTCACTGTTTTCTGTATTTAAAAAAGAAAGAAAAAAATCAAGATTTTTAGGGGCCGGCCCGGTGGCGCACTGGATAAGTGCGCCGCTTGGGAAGCGTGGCGGCGCTCCCGCCCGAGGGTTCGGATCCCACATACAGGCCGGTTCCCGCTCACTGGCTGAGCGAGGTGCGGGAGCAACACCGAGGTTTGCAATCCCGTTGCCGGTCCCCGGTCCGGTACGGGGGCAACACTGAGGGTTGCAATCCGTTGCCGGACACGGAAAAAAAAAAAAAAGACAAAAAAAAAAAAAAATCAAGATTTTTAAGAGGAAAAATAAAAAGGACTGGGTAACATGGAAAATAAAGTAAGATACAAAATAGGGGCAAATGAAACATTTCACTTTCTTTTCCTCCAAACATATCTGCTAGAAAGAGCATATAATGAAAGAATTGTCCTTCTAAAAATTCTAACAGCATCCCCCTTGAGAAATACAAATCTAGATTGTTTATTCTAGAATTTCAATTCATCCTAATTAGTACTATTATTTTTGATACTACTACCATGGTTCCCAAACTGTGCAACAAGGTACTATGGGGTCCTACAGTGAACTCATAGGGGCTCCTCAAGATGTTTTAAATTTAAGGAAACAGTGTCCCTCGACATTTGTCAGACACTAAACAAATTGCTAACTCAAGGTAGTTTAGTTTCAACATCAGATCCCACTACATTTTTTTCAATGACATCACATCTTTATGAAGCTAGTTCTTCAGAAACTGATATGATAAAAGCAATTATCTCCTTCTGAAAGTCTTAAGACAGAAAAAAAAAGCAATTATCATAAGAAAATCAATGTGGAACAAGAAATGGGGTGATGTTATCTAATCTACTCCAAGGTATGAGAAGCTATGCAGTTCCTAAGGGGGCACATATTACACTAGTAACTGTGTTTATTTAAAAATAAAATGCTTACTAAGTTACTAAGATATAAATACTTATAGGTTGTTTAATACTACTAAATACTTAATAAATGGAACTGTTGGTTATTTCTTTTCACCAAAGGATGCAATAAAAAAATTACTGAGATACTAAGCGGGGTCATAACCCAAGATAGCTTGAGACCTCTGTATTCTACTACAAATTACAGAACATTCGTATCAAAATAAAATATACTGATAGGAAAAAAAAAATGTACCTGCTGAGAATCCTGGTTCAGATGAAACTTTGATATAGCTTGTGAAACTACTGTAGTAAATGGATTCTTAGCTGTGATGAAGAAAATCAAATGATCTTATTCATTGTAAGTATAGTAGTGCTCTAATAAAACTTTACTTATTTCTAAAACTGAAAGGAACAAGGAATATAACTTAAATTTTAAGGTGAGACAAAATTTTCACTGTACTATTCTGTATAGGTTTGAACATTTTCATGATTAAAATTTTAAAATATTTAGAATGAAAGCCTTTTTGGTTACTTCCTAAGTCAACGGTAGAAATGTTTCCTTGTCTTTTTCTTTTTTTCCAAACTATTTGAAAAATAAATATTAAGCCAATAGCAAATAACCTAGGCTACAAATGCTAAAAATGATATATTGACCTATGGCTAGGATCAAGAAAGCCAAGATCACCATTATACTTGTGTGTCCAACCATAGCAAAGGAAAAAGCACTTAATGCCATTTCTGAATCTATCTTAAATCCATTTAACTATGGCTTGGAAAAAATTTATATTAATTTATTCATTCAACAATTAGTTTCTAAGCACAGTATGCCAGGCACTGGGGAAACAGCAGTGAACAAGACAAAATCCCTTGAAAAGGGAGGGACACAGAAGACAAATAATTAAACTAGAGAAATTCAGACTATGATACAAAAGGGTATCATATGGAAAGAAATGATAGAGTAATTTTAGATAGAGTGGTTAGGAAAGTTCTCTCTTAGAAAGTAACACTTAAGCTAGAACCTGAAGAAATAAACAACTATGCCAGGGGTAAACATGTTCAGATGAAAGGAGAACAAATACAAAGACTATGGGTAGAATAGTTAGCAAGTCTGCAGAATGAAAAGGAGGGTGGCTCATCATAACACATTTTTGGGTGTCCATTTCAAAATAGGACTTTTTTTTCTTAAAAGAATAAGTGCCTATTCAAAAAATTTGTTTCATCTAAAGTCAGAAGAGTATAATTGTAATGTTATTACTGTAAAAAATATCATAGCTATATTTGGTGTAATCTTCATTTTTAGGCAATTGCTATTTCTGGTTTCATTGTTGTTCTGTTAAAATTCAGAATAAGTTAAATGAAATAAAAATAAATGGATTTTGGAACTTGATGTTATTTCTAAAAAGAGTTTTAAAAAGGCACTGGAGGAAAATTTGTGTTTTTCCTTTACTGCCTTCATTCCAGAATAAAATTCTAAATGAACAATTCTAAGCTATATTCAATCATCTCACAAAATCTTGAACAAATTGGAGATATTTTTAATACCTTCATGAATTCTAAATTGGTGGTAGGGATGGCCAGTTAGTTCAGTTGGTTAGAGCTCAGTATTGATAACACTAAGGTCAAGGGTTTGGATGCCCATACAGACCAGCCACCCACAACCCCCCCCAAAATGGTGGTAAATTGATTCTTCTCTAATTTTGTATTAAACTCCATGAAATTATTTGCTATATTCCAATAGATTAAATTTTCTCAAATTGTGTCAGGAAAACCAACTTATAAATGTATCTTTTTTAGAGAAATACATTTACATCACAAAACAGTTGATCATTACTCATGGAGTCTGCCTACTCCTTGAAATTTATTTGTAACCCCAAAATCAATACTCACAGTGCTTTCATGGTCTTTCATAGACATGCACAGAGCAGCCAAAAATGAATTGTCTGAAATGCAGTTTCCCTACAAGGCAACACTCTACCTTCTCGTTTAAGCTTATACTGTAAACAAGTGTCTTTGTCGTGATCCATTTAGTGCTATATTTTTCATATTTCTGTGCTTTTTGTTGGTGATTTAGCTATTTAAAATGTCCCCTAGAATAAAGAAGGCTGTGATATCCCTTATGGAGAAAATATGTGTTCTACACAAGTTTTGTTCAAGCATGAGTTATAGTACTGTTGGCTGTGAGTTCAATGTTTATGAGTCAATAATGCACATTAAATAAGGTGTCTTTAAACAGAAACATACATAAAACAAGGTTATGTATTGATGAGTTGAAAATGTTCTGACCAGAGGCTTATAGGAAATCCTGTATTTCCACAAGGAGCAATGGTTCATTATTCACTAATTCAGTGTTTGTGGTGATTTCACAGAACACAACTACAGCAAATAATGAGAATCAACTGTAATCCTCTTTACCAACTTGATGAGAGTAGGTTTCCCAAAACTAAATTCTATAATTCCTAAATCTTCATATTAGAAATGTATATTCTAATATGTTATTATATAATTATATCTACCCATATTTTTCATTAAAGCTTTTTATTTATTTTTAATTTTTTAGAAAATAAACTATAACAATTATCATCAAACTTTACATTACAATGAATCATTTTAGTAGGTAAATAATTTATTCATATTTTTCTCAGGAATCACTTGAGACATTCAAATGAGTTCAATTTGAGAGTATCATAAAGTGCATTGTTCACTTACATTCATATGTATACACTATTTTCTATTACATTCTTAAAAAGACAATGCTGTTGGCAACATACTATAAGCAAAATCAAAAGACCAATGACATACTGAAAGAAAACATTTGGAACATTTATCATAAAGGGCTAATATCTCTAACATATAAAAAACTCTTATAAATCAAGGAGAATTAAAAAGACCAACACCAATTAAAAAACTGTACAAAAAAGGCAGAACAGATAGTTCATGAGAAATGATATAAAAATGAAACTTAAACATAGGAAAAAATGCTCAATTTCACCTATAATAGAAACACAAATTTAAAATACACTGAAATGGCATTTCTCATCCACAATTGGCAAAAATTCAAAAGCTTGGCAACACACTCTGTTGGCAAGGCTGTGGAGAAACAGCCACTCATATATTACTGGTGGGAGTAAGAAATGATATAATCCCTATGGAGAGAACTTTCACATATCTTATAAAACTACACATCTATTTAGCCATTTACCCACCAGTTGTACTTCTAGGAATTTGCCCTGAAGATACACCTACAACAATATGAAAAAAAAAATCCATTATTTATATGGAGATAATTATAGATATATAAAGTTTTCTATCATCACATTATCTGTAATAGTAAAAGACTGGAAACAACCTAAATGTCCATGCATAGGAGAATGGTTAAATGATGGTATATCCACACAGTGGAGTATTATATAGTACAATGAACAATAAAGTGAGGATGACTCCTATGAACTGATATGATTTCCAGGATACATTATTAAGTGAAAAAAAGCTAAGTGCTAAAGAATATATGAGTATGATATCCTTTGTTGAATAATAAGAAATAAGAATTTATATATGGAGCTATTTATTTTTACAAGAAGAAACAAGTACGATACATTGGTTACCTACGGGAGGTGGAGAGAAAAGGGATGGAAGGTATAAGAAAGAGTTCTAATGGTCAGTTTTTATATAGCTTTGAATTTTGAACTCAATTAACATTTTATATAGTCAGGAATAAAAATAAATAAACAAGGATGGACAAAAAGCCCTCATATAGAATATAAGCAAAGAACTTAACTATATATCAAATGATAACATATCATGCTAAAGAAAAAGTAACACAAGTAATTTTTGAAGTAGTACTACAACTCTATACTCTGAATAAAATACATTTTAAAAAGAAAAACTACAAAGGATTTGTGAACTTCACCAATTTGTAAAGGTTTTTTGCTAACAGTGATACCGCCATGACAACTTGGGAACTATTTGGTGTGAATTGTAGAACTGAAGAGTACACTGATGCTGTTGGGACCAGGCCTTCCATACTGTGGGAGTAAAGAAGCAAAATTATAGAACGGAAGAAAGAGAATACTGTAGTGTAAGATTGGAATTACAGGTACATGAATATGAATTCATGTTGGTTTTTTTTAAAAAAAGTATATCCTAGTACATGCCCAAAAATGAATAATGATGAGAATGGATTATAATACAGACACAGATACAAACACATATGTACATATATAAATATATAACATATATATCCACTAATACGTATAGATAAATGCTTATATATGCATAGAATATTTCTGGAAGGCTATCCTAGCAGATTGTGGCTAATTCCGAGTGGACTGAGGGACTACACACAGTAGGTAGGAGACATACTTTTCACTATACTATCCACTACTAGAACTGGTTTTACTAAGTACATGTATTACCTGTATTACCTATCTAAACACTACATAATTCTTTTGGGGTGGTGGGGGAGGGCAGCTGGCTGGTATAGGGATCTGAATCCTTGACCTTGGTGTTATCAGTACCGCACCATAATTAATTCTTTGAGCTATAAAGAGAACAATCTAAAACAGACATGCCATTCTGACCTTCAGGACTGCTATCCAGCTCATATGTCTGCCGAGTTCCTTGTTGTTTAAAGGCAGTATTTTCCTTTTTCAGTACTTCCAAGCTGTCTAAAGCTGTACTGTGCTCAGACAGTGACTTTAAAAGGGAAATGTTATTTATTAATCCAGAAAGTTCTGAAGAATTTCTAGGACTGTTCCAGTATTGTTTGCTTTTTCTGACAGTTTCGACTTCAACGTGGTCCTGGGATGAACCTCTAATCTTTACCAAATCTTCAGATTCAGGAATATCTGTTTCTATGTATTTGGAAATAGGATGCTTTATTCCCAGAGAGTAAAACAAAGAATTGGAAACTTGGGTATTTGGTTTATCAAGTGCAGTACATTCAGAGTGATTCTGACTGGTATTTAATAGTTGGATACTGTTGTCACTGCTAGAAGTTGATGGTAAAACCTGTTCATCTTTTTTGTCTAAGTCACTTCCCAAAATACAAGACTGAGGTTGAGCATCTTCTAAAAACAGGTTATTGTTTTCAGGAGTCTGATCAGTGGCTATGTTTGGAAAAGGAGGAATACATAAATTCGTATTTATATCTTTAGATTTATTAGGGAGTGAAGCAAAATCACAGTTAATTCTAACTTTTTGGATAGATTTATTAGCATCTTCTTTATTACCTACAAATACATCAGAAGTCCACTCTAAAGATGTGTCAAAATGGCTTAATATGTTACTATACTCCTCCTCTATTTCTTTTGCAGTGTTTCCATCTTCACAAGGTCCCATGTCAAAAGCTACACAAGTTTCATCACAAAACTGTGATGGTGGCAGAGTCTCTTGAGTAGGAAATGTCTCTGTAGGTTTGCCACCAATAGATGTTAAGAGTGGCAAATGTTCATTGCCAATTACTTGACAGCTTATATTCTCACATCTCTTTTGAACACATGCATTGCTGTTATTAACCAAAACTTCATTTACCCAACTCTCTGAATCCTGGTAAATTTTGTTGCTTTCCTGTGATTCCTCTTCCGTGTCACTGGTCTCAAAATTGTCCAGATCAAAATTTACCTCCAACAATGGTTGTGTTACTTTGCTTTGAGATTCATGAATACTATTAAGACTTTCAGCATCAGTATTATGTTTAGAAAACATGTCTGAAATGTCATCAGAGATCCTAGAATTGCTGGTTACAGAAGTTTCAATTTGTAGATGTTCTGATTCTGGCAGAGACGACTCAAGTTGTTTATGCTCCTTTTCTGGTGTTTCACATCTATTTACCTCCTCAGCATTTTCTCTAATGAGAATTGATCCTTTTAGGCACACCTTGTTATTTTGATTAAAGGGCTTTTTATTATTTTCTTGAATGTCAAATTCTGATAATAAACCATCATTCTCTGCACTGCTACAGGTAATCAGTAAGCTGTTGCTTTCACAGAATGAAGGCATTTCTAATTTTACTTCCTGATTACAGAATTGATCATTAAGATCTACTGGCTTGTCTTCATTATACTTTTTCCCCTTTTCAGCACATGTTTCAAAGAACTGTACCTTTTTTTGTACCAAAAGGTCTTTCAAATTCAAATTTATATCATCTTCCTGGGCCTTGGGTTTCCTTTCTATGTCATTTCCATCTGTAGCAGAAGAATGTATAGGTGATTTCTGTGAGAATAAATACATCGACCACCGGCTTTTATTTCTCATAGTATTTTCTGATTGATGATGGTAGTGTAAATTTTCTGTGCTCTTCACCTCAGCAGACTCTTCCTGTTGAATTAAGCACTTTGGTTTGGCGGGGATTTTTAAAATTTCTTGTGGTTGTATCTGAAGAAAATGTTCTGTAATCTCAGAATTTAGTTCCTTACATGTACTAGTTGATTTGGATTTCAGAAGAGCTAATATCTGTGCTTTGCTTCTGATGTTTTGTGAAACTCCTGAATAGCGAGATGCCAAACTATATCTTTTTATGGGCTCATTGGTCAGTAAAGAGTCTGAATGCCTACTTCCTGAACTGATAGGAGAGGTAAAATAATTTTCTTCACATAGCATATCCAGGTTAATCTTGGAGGATGGAGTAGAGACAACTGAAGGAAAAAGCATGCCATTTCTCTCTCTGTTCTTATAGGCAACAATGTTCTCAGGGTCCGTTGGCATATTATTTATATCTTTCTTGCCAGTGGTAGAAAATAAAGGAGATGTGCAGTAGAATGAAGAAAAAACAGTAGGGCCAGGTTTTTTATCCTCAAGTGATGCAGCTGATTCACCATTTTCTGTAATAACCATTTTCTTTGGGACCTGACGTGGTCCTTGAAAACCCTAAAAATATTAAGACAATTATTAGTTGTATCATTACCTATAAAGAAAATGTAAAATGAACTGACTAAAAAAAATAAAATAAGGAATGTGTATGCTTTGCCTAAGGTAAAGTAATAATTAAGATTTAAAGTTTCCTAAATTAAAATGTAAACATTCATTTGTAGTAAGATTTTTCTAAGTAGATTTACTTCCTTTCTATCTAAGTATACTATCAAGTACAATTTTAACAACTGAGTACAACAGCTTCAAAATTCACTACTTTTCACAACGATTTTATAAATACATGTTGATGTATTATTTTTCACAGAGAAACTTACAGAAAACTTCCTTTTTAAACCAGCGGGCTGACATCCAAGAGACTGGCCAGAGGATACATACTTCCTTGAATTTGACTCTGGTGCCTCTTTAATGACATCCTGTTTAATAGCTATACTTCCAGAAACTTTAACTTCCTCAACTGTGATTAAGTATCGATCACTTTCTAAGTCGTCTCCAGGTTTCACCTAAATTTTAAAAAATAAAAGTCAAAATCATATTCATCTAATTATTTAATTACCTGTGTGTTCCAGTAAGCTCACTAGCACCAACCAAGAAACAATGGATGTTCAGTAAATAGTTGTTGAATGAATCAGTTACTAAATTCTTCTATTTATTTATTGTTATACACTAGTTAACTATCAACAAACACAAAAAAGGATAATAATGTAAAAATACATATATATATAAAAAAATTTCATTAACTTCATCATTCAACAATATGTAATGGGAACCTATATGAGGCCTTTTGTTACATGCTAGATATACAAAGACAAGCAAAAAAAAAAATTGTTATGCTTGCTTAATCATATTCCAAAAAGCATTTTAAGGACTGGCCACTCACTGGCTGAGCGAGGTGCGGGAGCAACACCGAGGGTTGCGATCCCGTTGCCGGTCCCAGTCGGGTACGGGCGCGACACTGAGGGTTGCGATCCGTTGCCAGTCACGAAAAAAGACAAAAAGGAAAAAAAAAAAAAAAAGCATTTTAATCATTTTAATGAACAAATATAGAACTACCTCAAACTGCAGCATAAAAATAAGACTATCAACCTAGTTTGAAAATACACAAAATCTTTATCAGAATAATCTTTTACCAGTGAAACGATTTAAGATGAAATAATAACAATACCTACCAATAACTGGCATACAGTGCAATGCTTCTCCTAGACCTTCTTTTGATAAATATAAAAGTACCACATCCAGTACTAATGCCACATAAAATTTTAAAATGAATTAAATACCATAGCCAAAAATCAATGTAATAAGAATATTTTAACACATTTAGAATCACTGCACTAAACTACTAGGCACTTTACATAAATTATTTCCAATCTTCAGATCAACTCTATAAAGTCTGTCTGTGATCTACATCTCACAGGTGAGAAGTTAGCCAAAGAGAGGTTAGGTTAGCTAGGAAGTATTTCAAAGTAGGAAATGAACCCAGAATGACCAATTCTAATAACCTTATTCTTTACATTAAAATAAGCCTTTAGTTCCCTTCCCTTCCTTTTTCCAATAGGAGAAAAACACAGAATAAGTATTTGAGTAAATACTTAAATGGGAATAACTTCATAAAAATTTCCCACTGTAGATCTCTATCAAAAACTCTTGTACAGGAGTTCCCCATTATTCACGGTTACACTTTCCGCAGTTTCAGTTACCAACAGTCAACCATGCCCGAAAATATTAAATGGAAAATTCCAGAAATAAATAATTCTTAAGTTTTAAATTGCACACCATTCTGAGTTATGTGGTGAGATCTCTCACTGTCCCACCCCATCCCACCTAGGACATGAATCATCCCTCTGTTCAGCATCTTCATGCTGTACATGCTACCTATCCAATTAGTCACTTAGTACCCATCTCAGTTATCAGATCTACTGTGGCAGTATTGCAGTGCTTATGCTCAAGTAACCCTTATTTTACTTAATAATAGCCACAACGAACAAGAGTACTGTGCCTAATTTATACATTTTATCAGGCTGGCCAGGTATCTCAGTTAGTTAGAGTGCCACCTTGCAACACTAAGATCAAGGGTTCCAATTCCCATACTAGCCAGTCTCCAAAAATAAAATAAATACAAAATAAACTCTATCATAGGTATGTATGTATAGAAAAAACAGTATATATAGGGTTCAGTACCAACTGAAGTTTCAGGTATCCACTGGGGATCTTGGAACATATCCCCCAAGAATAAGGGGAGACTACTGTAATAGAATCAGTTTTTAGAGTAATTCTTGGGTTTAATTCCAGCCCTACCACTGTAACCCTGTGAACGTGGGCAAGTTACTTAATGTTTCTGCACCACACTCCTAATATGTAAAAATTACAGTGTTGCTGTTAAGATTAAATGAAACAATATCTAAAAGCTCTTAACACAAAGTCTAGTTATAATAAATGCTCAACAAATAGCAGGTACAATTATAAGTATTGGTACCATGACTATATTATTTAACAACATTTATAAAGAAAAAATCTAAAGGGATTTTTAAACAATAACTTAAAAATAGGAATAAATATATTAAAATACCTCAAGGCACTTAAGAAACAGACTCTCCAAACATGTTCCTTTATCATCATATAAAATTGCCTGTATTAAAACAAATGTTAAAAAAGAACAGAACATAATTATGCTTTTCTTAAACATCTTCAATAGCAAATCAAAAACTGTTATACAAGTAAATCATGTAATGAAAGGATTGTCTGCTTTGTTTAACTTGGATTTGAAAGTGCATCTATTTCAAATGTTTATATGCATCACTCAGTCTGTGCAAGAATGAAGGCATACACATAAAAAATTCAAGATCTGAATTCCTAACAGGAGGATCTTGGAATGGAATTGAGAAGAAAACAGAATTGGAATTCATTAGAGGAGGCAAACAGGAGAAGAGATCAGTTAAGAGATTATTGCAATGGTATGGTGTGGCGAATCAGGGAGATGATTAGTGCTTAAAATACGGTACTGGCATTGGGAATAAAACAATTATTTATGAGCTCTAATGAATAAAACTTGTGAATGTGACAGATAAAGGAGATAAAGGAAGCTAAGGTGATTATCATTTTCTGGCTTTCCCCTTGTAACTCTAGCAATTTCCCCACTAGCCCCAGTAATATTGGTATTTCCATCAATGTAGAAAACAGTTTGGCAGTTCCTTAAAAGATTAAAATAAAAGTTACCATATTCCACTCCTAGGTATATACACCAAGAGAAATAAAAATATATGAAGGGTCTTCAAAATGTTCATGGAAAGATGCTTACTATCTTTTAATTCCATTTTCTTGCATATTTTTTGAAGTGCCCTCATCTATCTACACAAAAACTCACACATGAATATTCATAGCAGTACTATTCAAAATAACCAAAAAGCAGAAACCCAAATGGACATCAACTAATAATTGGATAAATGAGACATGATATATCCATACAATGAAATATTATTCAGCAATAAAAAGGAATACATTATTGATACAATCTCCAACATGGATGAACCTTGAAAACATTATGCTAAATTAAAAAAAAAATAAAAAATCAACCACAAAGGATGACATAATATATAATTCCATTCATGTGAAATTTCCAGAATAGGCAAATCTATAGACAATAAGTAGATACGTGTTTGCTGGGGTTTGGATAGTGAGTAGTGACAGCTAATGGGTATGGGATTTCTTTCTGGGGTGACAATACACTATTCTTTTCATTCTATACTCCCTCCCTGAGCAGTATCATCCGTACAAATCAGATGTTATGCTTCTGCTCAAATCATTCCAATGTATCCACAGCTCCCTAAGAATAAAAGTCCTTCCAATAGGCAATAAGGCTTATATAATCCCCTATATCTCCATTCCCACCCTTGTTCAATCTATTCCAAGTACACTGATTTCCCTGCTACTTGCCACACTCACTAAACATAACTATTCACTTAACTTACTAGCCTGTCTCCATGTTATTTCCATGAAGTCAGAGATTTACCTGCTTCATTCCCTGTCCGGAGCCATTAGAGCCCGGCTGCCTGCCTGTCCAGAGCCAAAAGAGCCCGCCCAGCTATTGCCTCGAGGCCTCAGAGCCTTGTTTGCTGTTATCTTCCGTCCCTCCCCATCCTGTGCACTATGGGTGTAGGTAACTTTGCAACTTGCCATAGATAACGGGAATTTTCCATTTACCGGAACAACCCGCCCTGCGGTTTTCTCAGTAAACCATCTGCATACTTAATTATCTGCTGATTACCTCCTGCTGTCTATATAAACTGTGACCTTCTGGCTAATAAATGAGACTTGATCAGAATACTGTCTTGTCTCAATTTCTCGCGTCTCTTGTTCCATCCCATTCCCACTCCCCCCTCCAGGGTCTGCGTTGAATATCCCGCGGGTCGGGACAGTTCCCTGCTGCATCTCCTAGAACAGTGTGTAACTCCTAATAGGTGCTCAAAAAATAATTGTTAAACAAATGAGTCCACTCCAATAGCTTCAAATACCATCTAAATACCAGGAACTTCCAGTCTATACTGGTAGCCCAGAACTCTTCCCTGAATTCCAGGTCCCTATAGCCAGTTATGTGAGCATATGTAGGATACTTAACAAATTCAGTGTATTCAAAACAGAACTTAAAATCTTCATTGTTCCCCCTAAACTTACTTTTATTTTTGAAATATCCTATCTCAGTACCATAATCAAAATACAGAAACCTAAAAGTAACTCTGGATTCTCCTATCATCTTCTATCTCCAAGACCTGAAGATTCTATATTTTCATAATTTCTCTCTAATCATCCTTTTTCTCTATTGACATTGCTAATGCCTGCTTGATCAGACATTTTTGTCTAGATTATTCTATAGCCTCTTCACTACAACAGTCTTCCTAAATCCAATCTGACTTTCATCCTACATAACTTTTACATTGTTGCCAAACAATCTTTTAAAAATACACATATGATTATGTCATTCTTCTGCTCAATTCTTCACTGGATCCTAAGAATGAGCATACAAAAAGTCCTCCATGATATGGTTCTTGCCTACCTCTTTAGTTTTATATTCTGTCATTTCACAACATGGGCCCTTCATTCCAGCCAAACTTAATTGCTTATAGTTCCCTATATGTTTCATACTGTTTTATACATCCATGTTGTTATGACTATGACAATATCTTCAGCTCTCTTTTCCCCAACTTAGAGCACACACAGGGTCCTAGGCAGGAGCCTGCAAGGGTGGCTTGCTGTCACAGTAGCAGCCACAGCCAACATGCAGGCTTTCCACCACCCACTCACATTGACACAAGGAAAGTCACCAGCAGATAATGGAAAAAGAAGAAGTCTCTCTTCTCAAAGCCCACTCCAGAGTAAAAGAAGAAGCAACTGCTCTACCAGATGACTAGATATCAATATAGAGATATTAGAAATAAGAAAAACCAAGAAAATATGACACCACCAAAAGAATACCATAATTCTCAAATATCAGACCCTATAGAGCAAGAAACCCTTGAAATAACTGAAAAGGAATTCTGAGCAACAATCTTAAGGAAACTCAATAATATATAAGAAGACTCAGACAATATAATGAAATGAGAAAAAAAAATCCAGGATATGAAGGAAAAAATTTACAAAGAGATTACTGCCTTTAAAAAGAATGTAGCAGAATTCATGGAACTGCAAGATTCAGTCAATGAAATAAAAAACATAACCAAGAGCTTAAACAGCAGGCTAGAGCAAGCAGAAGAAAGAATTTCTGACCTCGAAGATAGTCTTTTCAAAATAACCCAGGGAAACAAAAAAAAAGGAAAAAAGAATTTTAAAAAAATGAAGAAAATCTAAGAAAGCTAGCAGACAACGTTAAGCACACAAACATATGTATCACAGGTGTTCCAGAAGAGGAGGAGAACAGAAAGGCATTGAAAACCTATTTAACAAAATAGTAACAAAAAACTTCCCAGGAATAGGGAGAAACATGGACCTTTGGATACTGGAGGCTCAAAGATCCCCAAACAGATTCAATCCAAAAAGTTCCTCTCCAAATCACATTCTATTCAAACTGGTAAAGCTCAAAGACAAAGAATTCTAAAAGCAGCAAGAGAAAAGTGTCAAGTCACTTATAAGGGAACCCCTATCAGAATAACAGCAGATTTCTCAACAGAAACTCTACAGGCCAAAAGAAAATGGGATGATATATTCAAAATACAGAAAGAAAAAAACTGCCAGCCAAGAACACTATAAGCAGCGAAGATATCATTCAGAAATGAGAGAGAAATAGTGTATTTTCCAGACAAACAAAAACTCCCGGAGTTCACCACATTGCACTTCAGTTAGTCTAGCCATTATCAAAAAGACAGAGAATAACAAATGCTGGTGAGGATGCAGAGAAAGGGGAACTCTCCTGCACTGTTGGTAGGATTGTAAATTAGTGCTGCTGTTATGGAAAACAGTATGGAGGATCCTCAAACAACTACAGATAGAACTGCCATACAATCCAGGAATCTTGCTGCTGGGTATTTACCAAAAGGAATGGAAATCATGTCAAAAGGATATATGCACTTCCATGTTTACTGCAGCTCTATTCACAACAGCTAAGAGTTGGAACCAACCTAAATGTCCATCGACGGACGGATGACTGGATAAGGAAAATATGGTATATATACATAATGGAATACTAATCTGCCATAAAAAGGAATGAAATTCTGTCATTCACAGCAAAATGGATAAACTTAGAGAAAATTATGTTAAGTAAAATAAGCCAGGCACAGAAAGAGAAATACCGTATGCATGTCTTCACTCATAAGTGGGAGTTGAAAAAATAAAAAATAAAACAAGAAAGAAAGACACAACAATCACAATAATTTGTTGAACTTTCAAAAGGAGACAATTGAACTGAGGCCACCAGAGATGGAGAAGAGGGAGGGGGAGAGAGGGTTAGGGAAAAATTGGTAAAGAGCCACAGAAAATGTTCACATTGTGTAATGATTAAAAAAAAAAAAAAAAGAATTATAAGTTACCATTCAATTGTGTGCTTATGATGTGGCAAGTGGTTTGTTAACAGTTTTACATTTTTTCACTTAATCCTTAAGACAACTTTATAAAGTATCATTTTCACCATTTTCAAAAGAAGAAAATAGAGGTACTGAGAGGCTAAATAACTTGTCCAAGATAACACATCTGACTGGAATTCAAACCAAAAATATCAATATTTTTGAATTAGGATCATAAATAGGCTTTAGTAATTAGACAATCTGATATTAGGTAATCTCATATTTAAAGTATTTGTGTTCTTTTTAATTTTAAGAAGTTATTTTTGATTTTATAAGGTACTTGTAATATTTTAGACAATTTATATTTTAAATATATCTAACAGATTAGCTTTATGATTCCAATTTAAAATGTGTAATTGAGAAATTCATTTGGATATCTGACTTTTAAATTGAAAAGAAAGGGGTAAGTAAATTTTACTAGGTTTATAAACAGTATTAGAATACTTAAAGGACATTAAAATTAACTGTATTCATAAATTTAATTTATTAGAATTACTGGAAGGGCTTAAGCACTTGCAAAGTTTTTGTTGGTTAGGGGCAACTAAAATGCTAAAGAAAGAAAATCAAATATAGAAAATTTATAAATTTGATTTAAATGCTTAAGGTAAATTGTTTGTTAAAAGACTGATTATTTTAAAGCATTTAGCTTTTTCTACTTGAGTGAACATTAAGCTAAGATTCCATTGAAAATAACTGTTAAACTTAACTAGGTTTATAAATTTAAAAGGATTACATAAAAGCTTAAGGCCAAACTTTTTCTTTAATTTGCTGTTTTAATAAATTAAATATTAAATTTTTTAAAATAATAAAAAATAGCCTTTTTCCTTCTGAAAAGCTTCCCTTAGTGAAAATTCACAGTGACAGATAGGTGGGATAAGGGCAGAATATGGACATCTTCAACTGCTAGACTGAGTTGTATGAACTGAGGAGTATGAACTTCATTCAGGATGCCACAGATGTCATTAATGTATCCTATATATTGCCAACTCATCTGTAATAAAGTTCTTTTTTTAAATTAGTAATATTAAGAGAGACAGTAAAATAGTTGGAGCCGAAAAGCGTAGTTCCATGTATTATAACTCCACTTTCAAGCTGTGAGATCCTTGGGCAAGCTATTTCACCTCTGTGTGCCTCAGTTTCATCATCAGTGAAATAAAGATAAATATAGTACTAACCAGTAGGAGAGTTATATAGTCTAAGAATATTGATACACTTAAAACATCATGCCTGGCTCGTAGAATGCACTTGATAATATAAATTTTTTAATCAAAACATGTAACATTTACTGAACTTTTATAATATACAAATTAATCACTGTGATATGGGAATCATTTGAAAACTTCTGTTTTCACAGAACATCAGTGTATGGACATACCTAACATTTTATCTTCTACAGAGTTTTCTTAATATTCAATCAAAAAGTGAGAACCTAGCTCTTAGACTGTGTAGTCAACTGCTTTGCACTTACTTTGTTTCCTAAGTGAGTGATCTTTAGAATTCCATCTTGCCATACTTTTGATTTCTTCATCTTTTGATGAGTGTATAGGACCTTATTTCCAAAAAGTACAAAAGCAAAGAAATGGTTTCTATTTATATATATTCGATGTTATGTATTTTACACCCTTCCTACATACAGAAAACATTTAAGACACTTTTTATAAAAATAAAAGCACAGATATCCTAATAACAACAAAACATTAACTTTAAAAAAAGAAAGAAAATTAGGTAGCAAAAGGGGAAGGGAGATAGGAGAGGTAAAATCTAAAGAAAAAACTGAAAAGTTAACTGAGTACCAGAAATAATTTTGAGCTTCCTAGTCACCAGTAGGAAGGGAAAAAATTGTTGATTTACTCATAATCCATGCAGTTCTCAAAGTGTGGCTCAGAGACTCCTGGAAGTCTCCAAGATCTTTAAACGTGTCTGTGAGATCATAACTATTTTCATGATGTTGTCTTTCCATTCTCATTCCTTCAGGGGTACAGAGTTTCCCAGGGTTACGTACATACAATACTGCAAGATTCAATTGTAAATTGAATGCAGAAGCAGATATGAAAATCCAGTTATCTTCTATTAAGTCAAATGTTAAAAAGATTTGCAAAAAAATGTATACCGATGCTACTCTTCTCAATATATTCTTTTCTGCTGTTGTTATTGTTTTGGAAAACTTAGCTATTTTTCATTAAAAATGTTATATACGTTAACATATATTAAATTTATTAATATTTTTAAATAATTCATAAATAAATATTATTAAATTTCTGTTTTAATTTCTACTATGAAAAATATCAATAGATATAAGCCCAATATATAAAAGCTCTTTGGGGTCCTCAATAATTTTTTGAGTGTAAAAAGGTCCTGAGACCAAACAGTCTGAAACCAAACCACTGATCTAGACAGAAAGGCATGTCAGGTTTTCAAGAGATAAAAATACTTTTCTAGTCCCAAGCTTCCAAAGAATTTGTTACAAAGAACTATGTATAACAAATATGAATAGCAGGTAAGCGACAGGGTTGCCAGACAAAATATAGTGCCATCTTTATGACATACTTATACTAAAAAAGTATTCATTGTTTATCTGAAATTCAAATTTAACTGGATGTCCTGTTTTTTGGCTTTTGTTCTGTTTTTGCTAAATCTGGCAACCCTAGCAAGATGTTTATGAAATGTCAGGAAGAAAGGAAGGAAATATGGGAGGGATGGAGGGAGGGTGGAGAAGGAAATTGTGAAAATTGGTAAGACTTACAATAAATTCTTGGCTTTCCATTGTTTCTTCTGAAGTTATAAACCAGAAAGGCCCAGAAAATAATCAGTAGTTATTCAACTATTTTATACCACCTAAAATAAAAAATGACACAGAATATTCAACACTGATGAAAAGAATAAATGTAATTTTTCCCAATAAACTCTTGACCAGAGACAGGAATCAAAGAGTTACAACAATATCTAACTTCCAAGGGAAACGGAGGTATAATCAAATTATGTCACTGAGGACATAGTAAAAGTTATACCATGCTGTAGAAAAAGAATTTGCCAAGTAAAGAGAAAACTAAGCAAAATATAAAAACTAATTAGTTGTCTACAAAAATATTTCTAGGTGCCATAATATGCATCAGAAAATTAGACTTTTCCCATGTAAATGTTAGGTTCTTTATATCCAGAATTCAATTTTTAGAAGTTCGCTGAATTCTATGGTCACCACAAGATGGCCCCCTTGTGTTTTAAATTTTTCCTTTTATTGTACATCTTAAAGTCAGTATACCACAGTTTCTAAAACTAAATATATATTATATAATACCTCTGCAAGGAAAAATCTTTTTTAATACTGTTACAATATGTACTGTAGTTACCCTAAATTGGATAAAATGGTTATTGTGAGCAAATCTGTTAATCCAAAATCAGTGAAATGAAGAAGTAAACAAATGCCAAGAAACACTTTTTTATTTTTTCCTAAAGTGGTTCCAAAGGTATGAACTTGTGGGCCAACAGCATCACCTAAGAACTAGATAGAAATGCAAATTCTCAGTCACCACCATTGACCTATTAAATCAGAAAGTCTGGAATTGGGGTCCAGTAGTGTGTGTTTTAACAAACTCTTCAAATGATAGTGACGCATGCTCAAGTTTGAGGACATGGCCTGAAAAGACCTAAAGGGATTCAATAGAGCTATAACTTGATATTCTGGGTTCAGTTCTTCCTTTATACATATAAAATGTCACCTGCATGTTATTTATAAATTGCATGTATTTATTTAGTACTTACTATGTTCCAGACATTGTGCTAGGCTGAGATAGTAAAATGAACAAAATATTATCCCTGATCTCAAGGAATGTTCAGTATAAGCAGGATGATAAGTGGTAATTACAATAAAATAGGATAACACCCAACTTGTTCTACGCTTCTACAAGGAGGTAATGTCTAAGCTGTAAGCTGAAATAACCATTAATCAAGAGAAGATGCTAGTGAAGGTTTTCCAAACAGGAATCGATATGTAGAAAGGCCTGATAGGGAACCTTAAAAAGCACAATTAAGGGGTGAAGTGCAAGAGAGTGAGTGG
Organism: Galeopterus variegatus; assembly: GCF_000696425.1. Classification (NCBI taxonomy): domain Eukaryota; kingdom Metazoa; phylum Chordata; class Mammalia; order Dermoptera; family Cynocephalidae; genus Galeopterus; species Galeopterus variegatus. The sequence continues at coordinate 2,028,363 of NW_007726113.1, read as the reverse complement.
TGAGAGAAGAGACTGAAATAATTAGTAATTGAATTCAGAGAACCTTCTATGTTCTAAATACATGATTCCTAAATAGCGTATAAGTAATTCTAAATTAGTAAATACTGGATTTATAATCTGTAAATAGTGATAATACCGACTTTTCAGGATTATGAGACTGGTAAATATTATATGTAAAGTATCTAGTCCAATTCCTGCCTGACACATCGTAGGTAATCAATAAATAGTTATAGAATGTAGTATTTATATGAGCACCAGAGTTTAAACTACTTGGTTTTGAATTCTGAATATGCCATTTATTTACTTTATGACCTTGGGCAAGTTACTTAACCCCACTTTCCTCTACGGAGTTTGGACTTTCCATGAAGACAGTAGGAATCCATGGCAGGATTTTAAGAATAAAATGACAATCCGACTTTGGTTTTACAAAGATCACTCTGGCTGCTGAGTTGTAAAAGGCTGAGATAAAGGAGAGGCAGGCCCAGTACATAGGTCACAGGACAAGACCCAGACCTAAAGAGGCACTGCCTTTCAGAAATATAACTTCCACATCCTACATCCCTCCTGTCCAGCCCACAGGAATTGCTAGATACCTAAGAATGCCAAGATGATAGAGGTCCAGAGAAACATATCATCCCCGGTGCTTTTGGATCAACTTGCTCACAGTTACTGAATGGGCTGGATAGTCTGTGTATGTAGATGAGAATAAACGGTCATAGACACAGTGCTTGGCATGTGGCAGTTGTTAAAAGTATACCTCTTTAGGGCCGGCCCGGTGGCGCACTCGGTAGTGCGGTGCTTGGGAGCGCGGCGGCGCTCCCGCCCAGGGTTCAGATCCCATATAGAGACCAGTCCGCTCACTGGCTGAGCGTGGTGCGGGCACGACACACGACACCGAGGGTTGCGATCCCGTTGCCGGTCGCGGTACGGGCGCGACACTGAGGGTTGCGATCCCGTTACCGGTTGCGATCCCGTTACCGGTCACGAAAAAAGAAAAAAAAAAAAGTATACCTCTTTAATAATAATTATCACTTATTCACTGCAACTATATGCTAGACACTGTTAGAATGCTTTAAATGCTCACCACCTTGCAGTGTAGATACTATTTTTATATCCATTTCACAAACGAGGAAAGTGGGGTAAGTAACTTGCCCAAGGTCATAAAGTAAATAAATGGCAGATTCAGAATTCAAAACCGAGTAGTTTAAACTCTGGTGCTCATATAAATACTACGTTCTATAACTGTTTATTACCTACTACGTGTCAGGCAGGAATTGGACTAGATACTTTACATATAATATTTACCAGTCTCATAATCCTGAAAAGTCGGTATTATCACTATTTACAGATTATAAATCCAGTATTTACTAATTTAGAATTACTTATACGCTATTTAGGAATCGCAAAGTAAACTCCCCATTATTTTCCTAAATTAGAAATATTACTTCTGTGATTTCCAATTTAAAAGGAACTGATTAGGTTCAAACTCGCAAAAGTGGTAAATTAGATTATAGGATTAAGCCTCAGGGAAAAAAAAAGCTAACTGGATTTAAAAATACTTTTAAGAGCACTAATACTTACATTCAATGAGAATCAACAGTCCTTTTTTATCTTACCATTAGGCAGGAAAAATGGCTTTAGCCAATAGCATCATATATACGTGACACGCAAGAATAAAAAATTTCCTCAAAGTGTAAATCTGCCCACATGTCACACAATTCAAATGTTGACCCGCCTTTAATTAACAGAAAGATTAATCTGCAAAGAAGTTTTTAAAGTGTTGAGACCCCAGATGTTCTGTGGTTAAATATGTACATACATACTTATCATAGCACGTATATATCTCATATATATATATATATATATATGAGTATATAACTCGGTATTCTCAGTAAAATATGAGCCATTCTTCTTGTTAATTACGACATGCTTTTGGTCCTTTTGTTTTTGAACAAGCAAGCTTTTCCAACCCTAAACGTGAACCCCTAAATGGTTCAGATTTAAAAGTTTTAGAATCACGAACACAACATCCTGTTAAGAAACCACCAAGTCCAAATAACGAAAAGAAACCCACATTTCATTTGCCAAGATCCTAATAACCATGATCCTGTGTCACCAAATGACAATGGAGCCTTGATTCCTTGTCAGTCCTAAAAACAAACAGCAAAGTCCTCTCTGGTCCTAACACGTACGCGGGCAAAGCAGGCGCTGGGAAAAGCGCTGAGGACGAGGCACCAATTATTACAGGCGGTGGGAGCAAGCTGTGACTGACACCACCCCAGCCCCGGTTCCAGCCAACACCGGTCCGCTTCCTGCGGAGCAGATTCTTTCGTCCCTTCGCCCAAATCGCTCAAGTCCCCCTGCCTATCCATCCTTCATTCGCCGGAAACCCCGAGAAACACATCACCTGTCTCATTCCATAAACTCCACTTTCGAATTTCTCCCGCGCACGAGTGACGTCACTAGCCCGGGACCGCAGCAGACGAGGACCAGATACTTAGCTCGCCCACCACCGCCTCAGCCAGACCGCCGTTTTCAAACCGCCAATCAAATTTTTCATTACCTTCGAGCCTCCTCAGCGGGCCGCCTTCTCCGATGCCCCGCCTTCCCAGAGCCAACCCTTGCGGGTGACGTGAGCGACGGAGGCACCGCCTCCGGGCCTGTCTTTCTTGAGGGGGAGGAGAGAGTGGTGTCGCTCGTCTTATGACGCGAAAATAACTACGACGTTAAGGATCGAGAGACGAAAAGAGCTGAAGGACGCGGTCTCTGACCCCGTATTTTGGGAATTGAACAGAGTAAGTTACAGATGGCCTAATGGGTCGCTCGTTGGGTGAAGTGTAAATTCCTCTCAAGTCCTTTTTCATGCGTCCATTCTGTCATCCGTCGTGCCTCTCATCCCGCCCCCTCCCACGAACCCATCAGTTCGCTCGTCCTTGTTCTCTGTGCGCACGCGCAAAAGTCTTCCGGCGGGCCTGTAGTTCCAGTCTTGAAAGAGTGGGGGCGTGTAGTGCACGGCGTTGGGAGGTTTGCGGCACGCCCCGTATCTGGCGGAGGCCGTGCGGAAGTACGGGTGCCGAGAGGCGCTGTAGTTCCTAGGGAAAGTGTCTTATTTCGCATATCGAGGTTGAGCTTGGGCTGCCAAAGGAATGTGAGGACTTGTATTCCAAAATTAAGTCATTTTATTTTGCAGGATTCTAGTGCTTTTTTCCTCAAAGACTTGAAAATACAGTCATGGAAGGAAGCTGACAAATAATAAGTGCTAAATATGGTGTACTAAGTGCGTTAATTGAGGTACTTAGGGGAAACAGATGAGAAGGCAGTTAATTAATTAGTGGTGGAAGGCCATAAAGAGTAAGATACCATTTACCTGGGCCTTGGAAATTGAATAGGGGTTTATAAGGCAGCTTAGGCGAGAAAACTCATGAAGGCAAAGACACAGGTCATTAAGTGTTCAGGTATCATTGAATAGTCCTCTGTAACTAGAACAATGGTTTTTAACCTTTTTTTGGCATACCAGTTCCTTTGAAAACGTGTTAAAGTTATGGATGAGCTTCCCAGGAAAATGTGCATGTACCTGTCAAAACATTTTGAAAAACTCTGAAATGGCAAAAAATCCACACACAAAAAAATGGTGTCTAGTCTAGCTCACTTTTCCAGGTTATCTGTGCCTTTTCCTTGTCATTGAGCTATTTTACAACTGTGTAACTTGTAGAAAACGATAAAAATGGAACTTATGTTTATCCAGTGGAGATGCAATTAAGTATTGCCCTAACCAGTATCAATCAACATTCATTTCAAAGTTCCCAATTGTCTGTATGTGTCTGCTTTTTTGAATTCTCCTTTGAACTGGTTTTAACATTTGTTCTCTCATTAATTACCTAACTAAAATCTTTACCATGTATTCATTTTATATTTGTACAAGAGTCATGATTTTACCTTTCTTTAAAACTTGTCTTTTAACCATTTCATGGAGTTCACCAGAATCCCTGAAACCCATCCAAAGTTCCATGGTACTTCAGGTTAAGAATTCCTGGGTCAGAATGTAGAGTGCATGGTGACAAATTGCAGGAGGTTTTACAGAAGGTAGGCGATGTGGGAATCAAACATACCTAGGCTCACTGACCTACCTGGCTTTGGCCAAGTCACTTAACCATTGAGCCTCTGTAAAAGGAAGGTAGAAGAAACTATCCAATGGGATTGTGAGGATTAAACAAGGTATGTAAATTGACTCGCATTGTTGTACAGTAACTTTTATTCTTTGTTCAAAGATCATGCTTAGAAGCATGTTACTGGTTTATTTAATAATTTTTTTTAAATACATATTATGTTATAGGAATGTGCCAAGGAAGTTGTAATGTTGCACATTTTAATCTCAGCATCACAAAACCAGATCTGTGTTTTAGACAAGAGAGGGATGGATGGCTTCTAGAGCAGTTTGTAAATTGTTGCCTTCTAGTGACAGTACTCGTGGAATACACTGGGTGGAGATGAGGGCCATTTCAAAGGTCAAATTGATAGGACTTACTGACAGATGGGTGAAAAAATAGTAATGGTTACATATTATTGAGTGTTTCTATACAGCAGCAATTTGAAGTACTTTATTTAAATTATTTTGATTAGCCCTCGAACAACCTATTATTTAGGTATGATTTTTATGCACATTTTATAGACCATAGAGAGATGAGGTAACTTGCTTAAAAATCCATACAGCTAGTAAATGCTTGATTGGCTAACTTGGTGGAATATGGCATCCTTAAATAAGATGAGGATGGTAGAACAGGCCCGGGTAGGAAAGATAAGTTTGATTTTGGATGTATGGAATAACACTGAAGAAGTATGGACTTTGAGGATCAAGACTGTAGCAAAAGTATTGCTGTGTAACTTCCCAATTTTCTGCAGTCATTGTGTAGTGAAGCTAAATTGTATCATATATTATGTTACTTTCTGTTTAATCCATTTCTTCCTCTAAATCGAAGGTATATTTGATTATTCTGAATTTAAATACTTCAAGCCACAAAAATTATCCTTAATGGAAAGAATGAAGGAGGGTCTTGGGCTGAGATATGAAATGATGGGACAAGTCTGGTTTCTGGAAGAACCATGACTTTCTGTGCTTTTGTAGTTCTGTCCATTATTCTTAGATGGTGGGCTTTGACAAGGAAAGGAATTGGAGAGTGGCTAGTCTGCCCTTTATAATTTGTAGTTTTTTCAGGAGGGAAAGTTAGCAGTGAAGCCTGCTGTAGTGATAACGATAACTTAAATTTGTATTTTATTTATATCCTACCACCCTACAAAAAGATTTGAAACGCTTAGCACTTTTACAGTTACTTTTAAATATATTAATTTAATTTACAGATTCTAGTCAGCATTCAGACTCAAGAGAAACAAACTTTAATACTGTGTTTACTTAGCTTTAAAGAATGATACAAGGTAGAAGATACAGTTGGTGCAGCATCTTTATCTCATCAGGAGGCCCTGCACCAGCACTTACCCAAATTCAGCAATTACCAAATTTGTATTTTATTTATATCCTACCACCCTACAAAAAGATTTGAAACGCTTAGCACTTTTACAGTTACTTTTAAATATATTAATTTAATTTACAGATTCTAGTCAGCATTCAGACTCAAGAGAAACAAACTTTAATACTGTGTTTACTTAGCTTTAAAGAATGATACAAGGTAGAAGATACAGTTGGTGCAGCATCTTTATCTCATCAGGAGGCCCTGCACCAGCACTTACCCAAATTCAGCAATTACCAAAATTCCTGCTTTTTTTTTTTTTTTTTGGCCGCCTTACCTACAGTAGGTGTGTGTGGCTTCCCCGGATGAGAGCCAAGGTATCTTTCGGTCCGCATTAAAACATAAAAGCTTTAGCTTGCCTACCAATCTTTTATGTTATTCTGGTCACATGAGGCCCAAGGCCTACATGCCAACTAATAGCTACTCCAATCCAGGTGCAGCAGGGGAAACAGGTACAACTCTCCCCATTTGTCTTAATTCTGCTCTTTCTGAGAAAACCATATTATTATGGGAGACTTGAGGTTATTCTCAGGCAGGTCTGCATCATCCTAGGCCTGATGTTAATCCTTTGGTCCTACATTCATTTTTGTGTATGTACCTCTAGTGATTCAATTCATTGACAAATTTATTATTTTTTCCATTCAAAAATTTTAGACACAATTCACTTAAATTTTTGAGTGACTACTGTGTTTGGGACTGGGCAATCAGTAAACAAAACAGATAAAAATCTATAATTTCATCAGTCTTACATTCTAGGAAGGATGAAGAATAGATAAATTGTATAGTAATGTTAGAAGGTGATAAGTGCTATGGAGAAAAATAAGGCAGGGGAATATCTGTCCAGAAATTTGCATTTCTAAATATGGTTGTGGGAGGCTACCTTACTCAGGTGGCATTCAAAGACTTGAGGAAGTTGAGGGAGAAATCTGTATTTTCTCAGGGGATCAGTGTTTCAGAGAAAACAAGCTCAAAAGACCCTCAGCTGAGAGTTCGCTGGGTGAGTTTTAGAAACAGTAAGGCCGATGGCTGAAGCTGAGGGAGCACAGGGGAAGAGGCATGCAAAGTAACTTGAAAGAAGGAGGGGGTTAGGAATTGCTACCCAAGAAATAAACAGTAGAATAGGAAAAAGAAGTCTGATCCTGTAGCTTAGCAGTTGAATTCTGCTTCTAGAAATCAGAAATGAACATTTTAAAAATCAAAATCAAAAATCAGTTTATTTTTATTTCATCTATTGGTGGTTGTAGTACTTAGAAATGTGAATAAAATGTCCTTATTAGGCTTGTTGGTTGGAGAGTGACTGAGTCCCTTAATCTTACACTTTAATTTACTATCTTAAAACTGTAGCTTGGTGAGATAGATAAGGATGTAAATTTCATACTAAGATAATCTGATTCTGCAGTTTAAAAGGCACAAAAAACTAAAGCTATGATCGAGTACATAGGAAGTAAATTATTTTCTTTTTTTTTTCCTGCTGGTTGGTACACCTTGGTGTTATAAGGACTAACCAGACAGCCCTAAACTATTTTAAAAGTAAAAACAAGGCCAATGAAAAGTGAGCGGGTAAGAACTTAGAAAGGAAACAAAAAACAAACCCAATTAAATTTTTCTCAATTACTTGTTGAAAATGCCTGGGAAGCGTTCCCCTGAAAAATTTGTCTTCTGGCATCTAAGTGTTGGCCTCTTTATCCCCTCAGACAATTAAAGGCTAATCCAAATATTTTTATGTATTAAGTAGTACTTGCGGTGATTTAAATATTTTCCTAATTTACAGGAATGGAAACTGAAAGTGGAAACCAAGAAAAAGCAATGGAAGAGGAAAGCACTGAAAAGAAAAACGAAGTAGAAAAAAAGAAACGGTCTAGAGTTAAACAGGTGCTTGCTGATATTGCTAAACAAGTGGACTTCTGGTTTGGTGATGCAAATCTTCACAAGGATAGATTTCTTCGAGAGCAGATAGAAAAATCTAGAGATGGATGTAAGTTTGCTTCAATATTTAGATGTGTTGCCTTGAAGTGTACTTATCTACTCCTAAAATAGTATTGATATAATGTAGTATATATCCATTTTTGCAAATGTTCTTTTAAATTTGAATGATGAATAACCTTTAAAATAGTATTCAGAAGTTTTAGTTGCCCAGATAAAAACCATGATTAAGTTTCTTGTTCCTAGGGTTTAAGCCTGTTCTAAGTCAGCTTTCAAACCCTAAGCAGTAAAAATTCTCAAGACCTACTGATAAAGGTGCTTAAAATAACTTTAGGTCTTGGGATTGAATTGCTAAAATAACAATTTATCATGCGTATCTCAGAGATGAAAACTTTAGTTCAGACAGGAAGGCATTTCACCTAGTCCAAACCTCAAATTGACCATGTGCTCTCTATATAGAGAGCAAGTCACGTGCCCTAGGGATTCTTGTTGAATGTGTTCAAATTTTAAATCTTATTTATATTAAAATGTGAAATGAGTTGTTAGGCATGCCAAAAAGTACTGTGCACCACCTACTATTGTATAATTAGTGATATATAGGGTCTATAGGGGCATACTGAAGCTTAAGAATTGCCAAATTCAATGCAAATTTTGTTAATCCTGCTGGTTTAATTTTCCTGTGCTCTTATTATTCACTTTTGTGTTTTCAGATGTTGATATATCACTTCTAGTGTCTTTTAACAAAATGAAAAAATTGACTACTGATGGGAAGTTAATAGCCAGAGCATTGAAAAGTTCAACTGTTGTAGAGGTAAGAATCATTACAATTTTATTATATCCCATAATTACACTTAGTTTTATTAACTTAAGGTACTATTTTAAAGCTGGATTTAGAAGGCACCAGAATCAGGAGGAAAAAGCCTCTGGGTGAAAGACCAAAGGATGAGGATGAGCGGACAGTATATGTGGTAAGCCGTTTCTACAAAAGTTAGAGCCCAGATCCCCATTCAAAAAGTGACACAGAAACATTTTAATATTGAAGCTATAATTTATTGACATTCATAGTAAGGTGTAGGAATTGCTGAAAGTTTAGGGTATAGTTAGTAAAGCCTTATTTATTTAAATGCTGCTTTTAATTTATCACAGGAGTTACTTCCCAAAAATGTTAATCACAGCTGGATTGAAAGAGTGTTTGGGAAATGTGGCAATGTTGTTTATATAAGTATACCGCATTATAAGTCTACTGGAGATCCAAAGGGATTTGCCTTTGTGGAATTTGAAACAAAAGAACAAGCAGCAAAAGCTATTGAGGTAGGTCCAGATCCTAAAAAGAAAAAAGCAAAAAACTTGACTGTTAAAAGTATTAAAACATTTTATTGTAATCATTTCAGTTTCTTAATAACCCACCAGAAGAAGCACCAAGAAAACCTGGCGTATTTCCTAAAACAGTGAAAAATAAGCCCATTCCGGCCTTAAGAGTAGCTGGTAAGCATTTACTTAATATTTAATTAGATGTAGTTTAAGTTAAATGAAACTAACGATAGCATTGTTACAGAAGAAAAGAAAAAGAAAAAGAAGAAGAAAGGTCGAATGAAGAAGGAAGACAGTGTTCAGGCCAAAGAATTAAACACAGACACAAACAGCGAGAGCGTATGTAAAATGAAGAGATCAAGAACTACATCTGACGGCTCTGAAGGAGAAACTACTGAACCCCAAAAGCAACCCTCAAAGAAAAAGAAAAAACGGGAAAGAGTTGAAGTATCCATCTTACCTGAAGTCAGAACAGGGAAGAGGAAGAGAAGTAGCTCTGAAGATGCAGAATGCTTAGCTCCCAGATCAAAAGTAAAAAAAATGGCTCAGAAAGACAGCATTAAAAAAGAAACATCAGAAGTTTCTAAAGAAAACAGAGGTATAACATCTTTAAAGTTAGGATTAGATAAATTAAGGTTATATGCAGGGTCTCCAAAAAGTTGATGGAAAGATGCATTACTATTTTTTAATTCCATTTTTCCAGACTTTCTGAAATGCCTTCATATTTCACCCATTTCATAGCCACAAATGTCTTAACTGATTTTTTAATTTCTCAAGATTTAGAAGTCTCTACAGAAGAGGAAAAGGATACTGGAGATATAAAAGATGGTTCACTCTTAAAAGCCAAAAGGAAACATAAGAAAAAACATAAAGAGAGACATAAAATGGGAGAAGAGGTTATACCACTAAGAGTACTATCAAAGTAAGTACATTATATCAATTCTATTGTCGTTGACAGTTGACTTAACACACTCCATCACCATTGCTAAAGTGCAATTCCAATTTGTATTCAACAGAGTTGCATATTAGCAACAGTAATGGCCTGTAGCCAATGTCTGCACAGCGTGAGTATAATACAATTGAAGATTAAGTAGGAACCGCCACACTCAAACATGGAAGCACTTATTTTTACCACATCACAGCAAGTGCCTCCATGTTAAAGTAGAGGGGGCCCCTTAACAGATTTTAAACGTAGCTCAAACTTACTAAAAGCGGCCAATACAGCTAATTAACAATCTCTTGAAGGCTTGTAATGTAAAAGGAAGACTCACCATTACCAAAACATGGAAGCACTTACTTTTTTAGTTTCAAAGCAAGTACATCCACGTTTAAGTGGTGGGGAGCCCAGTCTTTGGGGAAAAAATGGGATCTTTTAACCTGTAACGAAAAGTTTAATAGTCAAAATCTGTAACAAAAGTTGTGTCGGTTTGGAGACACCTCCACTGAAACATGGAAGCACTTACTTTTGTTTCAGACAGCAGGTACCCCCATGTTAAAGCAAAGGGGATCCCTTCAATCTCCATAAGATAGCATGCTCCATTCTGGAAGAGTAAGTTGGATTCACTTCTACTAAAACATGGAAGCACTTACTTTTTTTAAAAAGCCACAGAAAGTACTTCCATGTTAAAGTTGAAGGGAGTCCACGTATATAATACTTTGGACCGCAGTGGTGACAGCTTAGTAGGAAAAGAAACAAAACAAAACGGCGTACCTTTTAGAGAAAAGATTTTCTTTACCCTCCTGGGCTACTTTCCTAAAGTTTCTGTTCTCCTCTTGAAGGGTAAAAGGCAAGGACTTAAGGCACTCCTATTTATACTATTCTCAACTCCTGAGTTCCTTTTGCCTTTTTATCTCAGAGAATCATTACAAGAGCCTTTTGTTATTTTAATGTATCAGCTCTCAGGGAATGTATGATCCTGGGTGGGTCTGGATACTTTTTTTTTTTTTGAAGTATACAGATGTCAATGTTAACAGCTAAAACCATTACCACCAGTTATCCTCCTTTTTAAAAAATCCTCTATCTGCTTGTTTGATGGCATAGATTAGGGTAACAATGAGTGCTCCCACAGAGCCAGGAGAGTCATTGTGCTTCTATCTGGAGGAGCTACGTGTTAAATGTATGTAAATAAATAAATTGCTTCCATGGGGTGTTTCTTTCTTCTTAGAAATTCCTTTAGATTCAAGTAAATACTAAGGATTGTTATCTTTCAAATTGGAAGCAGCTTAACAAATAATCTTTAAATTTTAATCTCTCATTTTTCCTTCATAGATGACTTATCTAGTAAATGTTACTAGTTAATTAAAAAATTAATAATAAAATTTTACTTTCATAAATTAAAATAGTTGAAACACTCAATTTAATTGGCAAAGTTAAAATATTTAATGTGAATGTTTGGGTAAGGGGAACTCCCTTTGCTTGTTTGCTAGATGGATTTAGAACCCAGGAAACAATTTGAGTGTATGTGTTTAAAGAAAGCAGAAAGTTGGGAGGAGTGGTTGCAAGTCACTGTGAATGTATATATTTAGAAATTTCCATATTTACTTTCTATTTAGTCATCTGTTGTCACTGTTCAATAGCTCATTTTTTTTTTCCTTACAGGAGCGAATGGATGGATTTGAAAAAAGAGTACTTAGCACTGCAAAAAGCCAGTATGGCTTCTTTAAAAAAAACAATATCCCAAATAAAGTCAGAGTCAGAAATGGAAACAGACAGTGGAATGAAAAATGAAAAAGGTAAAGATCACTGTGATAGTTTTTGTAGCATTATAATATATTTACATACTAAAATGCTATTTCTGAGTTATTGTAGGATAAACTTTAATTTCAAACAAATTACACAGGGTTCGTTATTAGAATAATTATTGAATTGTCAGGTTGTCGAGATGTGTGATTTTTTTCTTGATATAAGAATATTTGAAGGGCTCATTATATACAGTATCTTTTTTAATAACCTGAGTTTTCTCTACAGTTTTTATTATTAATGAGATTTAGTAATGAGTGTCTAATCTGTAAATTGAACAAGTTTATAGGAATAAAGATTATAATTTTACTTCACAGTATGAGACACAAGCAGGAACCAATTAAAGCAAGGATCTTATGAATTGTTCAAAATTAGGATATATTTTAAATTCCTATAGATTGTAAAAATAAATTTTTACATTTGAATAATAATGTATTATTCAAATCTCTTTACTTCCTTTATTTCATGCCTTTTTATTTCTTTATTAAGTAAAATTCTTGTTTCTTGGTTCAGGGAATAAAATCGTTCTTTTAAAGATTTTATAGATGCTCATTTCTAAGAGTAACAGTTTGCATTTAGAGTAATAAAATGTTCTACGTTTTATTTCATGGTAATTTGAAATATGCAGTATAACATACAACAAAACCTTATTTATTTAAATTAATTATTTTTAAATTAAATAAATTTAAAATTATTTAAATCAGCCTAAGAAATCATTGTTGTCATTCTAAAGTTGTCCTCCTAAGTGTTAAATTAAGTCTAAGAGACTTATTCTTGGTCTTTTCCTTTTCAAATCAGCAGCCAACAGTGAAGAGTGTCGCCCTGAGGAGAAAGTTAATTCGACAGGACCACAGTTTGTGAGTGGGGTGATAGTGAAGATCATTAGCACAGAACCTCTACCTGGCAGGAAACAAATCAGGGTAATGCTTTTGAGCCCCTAGGGTATTTGTCCCTTTCTCCCCTAATTAACTTCCTGGTGTGAAAATGTTTGAATATGGAAAATGCAACAAATCAAATTGGAATTTGTGCCTCTATGGTTAACTGCCTGTAGAGTTTTGATTCCATGGTAACTCTTAGGTTTAACTTGAAGCAAAATGTAAAGACCAAAATTCCACACTAAACCAAATTTACAGTGAGTATAATTTCAACATCCTTCTCTACAGGAAAATTGCAACTTGTGCTTATTTTTATTGGTACCCCTAATGGTTGGCTGCTGTGTAGCTGAATGAGGAAATATACTGTAGTTGTTCTAACTAAAGGAGTAGATGTAGTAAAGTGCTTTTCTAACGTTAATTTTTTACAGGACTATTTTTCTGTTTTCAGTGAAAATAGATTTTAGAAAAATACTTGGTGCCAAAACTGTTTTGAAGATTTAATCCACATTAGAGTTGTCTGAAATTATTTTAAAATTATAATCACACTATATGGTCTGCTTTGGGAGCAAACTAGAGAATTTGTAAATTTGTTTTCATTTGCACTCTTAGCTTTCAATAGATTCCTAAATGATTTTGTTGCCTTAAACAAAAAAGTTAGAACTGCTGTTATGGAATAAAAGGAAAAATATGCATATTTTTCACTTATCATGGATTTAGTTTATTTTTGTCTGTTAATGAATCCTTTTGGGAATTGAAAATTTTTCCTGAAAGAACTACAGTGGTTTTTGTAGGAAATAGACTTTTAACTTTTAAAAAAAATTTTGGTGAAGTATTTTCAATCCATGCTTTTTGTTTTAAAATTTTCAAACAATTACAGAAAAGAGTAAAATATTTTTGAAAAGCTATATGCATGCATGCGCAAAGAAATCCCATAGTTATATATAATTCACACTACAAATTACTATTTATGCTGGTTTTTAATCTTCTTATTTCACTTTATACAGTTTATCTTCTACAGCCTTTTATACCAACACTGACAGCAATGCTTCTTCCTTATTAATGAAATCATATTCCTTTGTGTAAGAATACCATATCTTTACCCTAATCTGGCACTCAATTTGTTAAGGCACTTTCTTTTTAAACTACATATCGAATATTTTAAAAATTCTGTTATACTGACATCCAGCACTACATATTATGTTGTTTGTAGTGTTGGGGTGCAGAAAGATGTTACCCAAAAATATGGTGCTTTGACATGTTGTTTTGGTTTTGCATAGACTCATACCAGTCACATTTTTTTTAATTTGAATAACCATTGAGATTGTTGCTCACTATAATCATCTTTTAGCATTCTTTATCTGAAACCCTGTCCTAAAATACTGTGGCTGCACTAAGACATAAATTTTAATTCTCTTCCCAGTATCGGTGAGGGATTTGGCCAATCCCAAATTGCTATTACCAGCTTGCATTTCAAGATATAGTAGTAATATAGAATTTAGGATAAGAAGACTAAAAAATTGAGGATCTTAAATGCTGCTGTGGTTACTCAGATTGCAAAAGATTTAATACAAAAATTATTCAGTTATTTGGAATTGCTGACATAGGTTTAATTGTATTTATCAATGAGCTTTTATTATCTAAATGGTAATTCTGTCTATTATAAATTCTTCATTTATAATCAACAAAATCATAAATAACTGCATTAATTAAGTTAGTAATTACTTACATTTTGCTGGAACAAAACTGAGCTATCATGGTAGTTACTGCTGTCTGTGACTTGCCCATGTGATTACCAGGCTAATTTGTCATTCTAAAGTTTTTAAATTCTAAGGGTTTTAAATTGGGAGATTAGCCTGACATTATAATGTACATTTAGTAAATCTCTTTTGAACTGTAGTAATCTAATCTGTCTGAAAAATCAGTTTTAAAACTCATTACTACCAGTGAATACATTCAAATTTCTTCAATTTAATACCGATTATTTCTCTTGCTTTTTCTCTAAATTTAGTACTAATTAACTAAATAAAGAAAAGGAAAGGATTGGCAAATATATTTCTTTTCAGTTCTGTCATTTTTTTTTAATCGATTCTGCAAACACGTATTAAGTGATATTTTGTGATAAATAGTATGCTAAGTGTGGATTGGGATGACTTAAAACCTACTGCCTGGTTTCTAGAGACTCACAGATATTTGTTACATATTCTTTATTATTAACTAGTAAACTTTTCTATGATGAAATAATATTTCCAGGTATTGCTTAAGTCTTAAAAAATTCAAACATCTAAAAATTCAACATCTAAAAATACTCTAAATTACTTGAAAAGTTGGGTCAAAACTGAAGAGAGGGGAGATAAATAAGACTTTTTTTTTTCCAGTTGGGAATCTCCAGTTATTTCTTTAGTTTTATGAATGGAAGTTGATGAATTAAGAATTAGTGTAACATTCCTGCATAAATGCATCGTATACTATGTAGAACCTGCTGTGAAGAAAAATGACTAAGAATGCAGGAATCTTGTTAATTTGCCCTCACAGCAGGCATTATAGGTAAAACTTCCTTGCTGGGTGACCACACTTGTTTAGAAGAGGTTACTTAGGTATTTTATCAGAAAGTAAGAGCTCTTGAGCTATGCTCTAGTTGATCCATTCAGGAACCTAGAGTTTTTGTAGATTTAATGAAACTCTTTTTCTCATGAGTTGCTATAAAATTTTTACACGTATTTTAAGTCATAAGTGATTTTGTACAGGTGAGGGAAAGCAAACCTTCTCCCCCAATCCTTTTTTTTTAATTTTATTTTTTATACTAACTACTCCCATTAGACTTGAACCCCCCTGATTTGGGAAAGGGGAACACTGTTTGTATATTCTGCTTTACAAATATGTTTCCCTTATAGATTTTATTAGGGAATATGATCCCATTATAGACAGAATATGATCCCATTTTAGTTCAGATTTTAAGGATGAGGATTAAAGAAAATAAAGGAAAGCAAATTATGAGTAGAGTTGATGTTAAATTGGTTCTCTTCTTTGTCCAAATCTATTTTCGTGAACATTTGTGTATGTCTTAGAAGAAATGTTTGATATAGAATATTTACTTCTCATTAATCTACGTAATGTTTATTTATAGAATATATTCTGACACAACCATTGGAATAATTTCAGAGTTACAAAACATTTTTATTATTGATTTTAAGTCTTTCTACTTAACTCTAATGCAGGATACTTTGGCAGCGATCTCAGAAGTTCTTTATGTTGATTTACTAGAAGGAGATACAGAATGCCATGCTAGATTTAAAACTCCTGAGTATGCTCAAGCAGTAATAAATGCATATACAGAAATTAAAAAGAAACATTGCTGGAAACTCGAGGTCCTTTCTGGTAAAACTTCATAGAAATTTCTTTTTTAAACAATTCTTACTGTGGTAATTGTATTATATTTTCTTGAATTTGGCTAATCTAACTAGTATTTTTCATACTTTAATGTGCATAAAGTAGCATAAAATATTATCAAACAACTATTCCTGTTCTATTATTGAGAATATAATACCTTGAATATGTTTTTTCACATGTATCCATGTTCATCCATCAGAGTTTTTGTTTGTTTTTAAGGTGATCATGAACAGAGGTACTGGCAGAAGATTTTGGTTGATAGACAGGCCAAACTTAATCAGCCTCGGGAAAAGAAAAGAGGCACTGAGAAGGTAATTGATTAGTATTTGTTTTCATAGAATAAACTTTTTTTAGAAGTTGAATGTCTTCTGAAAGTCACTAATAGGTAGTCATAAAATAACCTTGTTTTTGCTGTTACATACATATTTAAAGAGTATAAACTGTGTTTTAGATTAGGAGGGAATACACATTTCTATAGATTTCAAAATAAGTGAAACTAGAATTATTTTTCCCACAAGGATACATAATTTAATTTAGAGTTTTCCTTTTATTCTTTCCTTTTTTTAACCAGAGATGTACTTTAAATTTAAACAGTCTTGATTTCTGGCTGCTGTGTTTTTTAGTTTTGTGGTAAATGATTATAGAAAGGTTGTCTTAATGGTAAAACACAGTGTATTTAGAGTGTAGTTTATAAAGGTATGAGACTCCACAGATAAGATTAGGAGACGTTATGCATAGTCTTCCTTATAGCAATGATAAGCTTTATTCCTTTTTCTCTAGGATAGTCAACAAGTGACACAAACAAGCTTAAATAAAATAATTTAAAGCAAGCCCCTCTTTCAGTAATTTTATTTGTGAATCTATTAAAATGACACTAGAAATTTATAAAATAATTGTTGCTAGTGAGCTATTGAGTTTATTCTTTTGAAACAAATTATATATGTAAAGGTTAATACATTTTAAAATCCTTAGGAAAAATAGTGTACATAATAAATAATGTTAACTATTATCATAAAAATTTAGAAATATATATTATAAAAGTCTGAGAAGATCCTAAAAAGATGTACATCCTTTTATGTTTGGTGAACACATTAGAAGTCATACTTCCTGTATTCTAGGCTTGTTGATTTGGGGTCATATTTATAAAGTTCATTTTTTTAAAAAAAAAAAAAAGAAAGAAAGAAAACTTAAAAATCAAGTGTTTTTCATCAGCCTCCCATTGCCTGGAATTCATTGGAATTTATGATGATTTGGGGGGAGGTTTCCTGCTAGTCTTTGTTAATTTTGTTTCCTTGAATGGAAACAACTTGCTGAGATGAGGAGGCCTCCTTCCTTCCAAAGGACTCTTTCAGATCTATGAGGTGTTAATTTCAAAGCCTGTTTGAGATTATTTAAATGTTAAAATCATTAATACAGAATATGTAACTGAAATGAAGTCACTTTGTTAAATAATACTTATCATTCTAATTGGTGTGAAATTTCACTGTAGTTGTATATATTTTTTAAACTAGGAATTTATTTTTAATTTTAGAAATTTAGAAAGCTGCCATCTTTGAAAATTAAATTTGAGGCAGGAAATAAACATTGGCTAGGGAATTTTATAAATTGAATTGGAACACATTGAGTAGTTCTGTTACTGAGTTGAAGAGTTCTTTTCCTGATTTCATTTACCTGCTGTACCATCAGGGTTGACATTAGCATGATTTTTTAAGTAGAAACTGCTGAAGCTGTGAAGTAGCTAGTTGGTTCATATCATGAAATAAAAAGGTACCACCCAAAATAAGTACTATTACAAAGCTTATCAGAGGAGAGGAGTAGACCATAATTCTTTTAACCTATTTGTTTGCAAATTAATTTAATATTTTTTTAGTACCCCTTTGTGTTAGCCACTATTCTTGAAACTGGGGGTACAGCCATGAATAACAAAATCCCCTGCCTTCATGAATAATATGTTAGGTGATGACCAGTGCTGTGCAGAATAATAAACCAAATTAAAGACTGTTGCAAGATAGTTTACATCAGATGAGACTGTCTGGGAATGTTCTCTCTGTGAAGGTGACATTACAACGGAAACGTTAAGGAAGTGAGCAAGCAAGAAAGGAGAGTTTAGAAGCGCAGCTTTCTGGGCAGAAGCAACAGAAACTACAGAGGCCTTGCGTGAAGATTGTCAGGGACTAGAAGTCCAGGGTAGCTGGAGTACTGGGAGCACCTTAGTAATGGAAATTAAGTGCTTAGAAAAAATTAGCAGAATGTCAGTGTTTCTGCCAAATTATGACATAAATACCTTACTAACATGACAGCCCAACATTTTCAGAGTAGTATTGTGTAGTATTTGTCCATCGAGTGAAAGAAAAGCATTAATAAAGCATTCTGGTTCTTATTGTTCACATTATGGAGTAGAACAATACTGGGAACAGTCTCCGAAGCTCCATTCAGTTTAAACAGAATTAAAAGGGGAAAAAAATGTATAGGTAAAGAAAATTTTTTTTATTTTCTACATATTTTTACTTATAAAAATCAGGCACAGGTAAATTAAATGGATGACCTTTGGCAAAAGATCTGGAAGATGAAGGAAAGATCTGCCAAAAGAGGTGTCACTTATTCATTCTTGCTAGCCCGGATCTTTTTAGTGTGCCATATCACTCTCAGCATATTGGTAAAAATAGATAACAGCTATCAGAAACAGAATGAGGTTTTTCTTATTTCTCTTAAGCTTTTAAAACATTTGAATTTTTTTGTTGTTGTTTTTATCAAAGTGGTTTTCTGTACAAATTACAGATGTCTGATATTCAGCAGGTTAAGGCAGAATACATAAAATTTGAACAGCGGCATGGGTGTGATGGAATTTTAAACATTTTTTACTCACCTCACTTGTCAATAGGATTTTAGTTTAATCTAAAAGTGATTTCCTGCCAATGGAAACTTGGCATCAAACACTTTAAAACTATTTAAATGAATACTCGTTAGAATCTATATTTTTAATAGAAAAAGATTTGCATTTACTCCAAAGCTAAATATTTAAAATTTTTCCATTATGGAAGCCTTTTGTAGTATTTTAGACATTTTAAATGGTTTCTTCTGCATTCTACATAATTCCATTCGCCTTCTATAAAAATACCCAAGAACTTATGTAAGGGTGTAATAATAAATAGTCTTAATAGCAGGTCCTTATTTGAAATATTTTATAATTTTCAAATTTATAAGCAATTTGTAAGCAAACCTTTGTGTAGCACTCGGCCCCAAAATATACTGTCTCATTCAAATAATACATAAATTCTCAAACACAATATAATTTTGCAGGACAACATTATCATTTAAAAAGTGTGTTGGTAATTAATATTCAATCCCAAGGGGACGTGAAACAACGGTCCTAAATTTTCCTAAAAAGTTAAAAAATTACCAGGTGTAGAGTGACTTTTTTGTTCCTTTGGAGTGACTGTTTTTAATTAAGAACTTTTAAATAATGTGGAACTAAATTGGGGATGAGAGGGAGTTAGATAATTTAAAGGTTTAATATCTTTTATACTTAATAAGCCTTAATCTCAACAATTCTCTCTGTAATTGATTTGGCCTAAGCATAATTAACGCATTTGACTTGCTCTTCCCCTTTTTAAAAAAATTTTATTCATGCTGATAGTTGTGAAATTTTTCTAGTCATAATTTTTTTTGTTTCCAGTACATTCAAATTTCTTACTTCTTTCTTTATAGTTAATCACAAAAGCTGAAAAGATTAGACTGGCAAAGACTCAACAAGCAAGTAAACACATTAGATTTTCTGAATATGATTGAAAAAAATTACAGTTCACTTCTTATTTCACTAGATACTTGAGCTATCTTAGGAAATCCATTTTTATTATGGTAGTACTGCATAATGAATGTTTTTCTAAAGCCTATGTTTAATTAGAAGAAATACTTTTGTTCCTCAACTTGTAAATAAGACATTTTTTAGAGATAAGTACAATGTATATCACAATTTTTCGTTAAACATTTTATTTGTTAAAATTACCTTATATATTAACTTCGAGTGATTTAGCAAATAAATGTGTTTTGAACATTATTTTGAAATTTGTTAATTTTGTTTTTATATTACAAAAACAATACATAATTGCAAAAATGCAAACACGAATATAAAGTTTAGAAAAATGTTTAACAGTGTACTCTCACCATATTTATTATTTTGGAACTTATTATTTTTCCATTTCAAATATTGTGGATAACTTTTCATGTTTCATCTTCATAAGCAGACATGTATGTGTAATATTTCATTCTATTTATTGCACTTTGCCTATCTGAGCTTCCATTTATAGACCATATGAACTGTTGCATTTTGAAAGTACTGAGTTTGATTTTTATAAATCAAAGGTATTCTAAATTATTATTTATAAATTATTATTTACATGATTTATATGATTTATAAATTATTATTTATAAATCAAGGTATTATGAACACAAGGGTAGAAAAATCTAGGAACCAACCTCAGGCAGAACTGAGGTCTGTCATTTTATTCAGGAAAATCACAGGACTAGAGCACGTAAGGCCTTTCCAGACCTTAATTTACTGGGTCTGTACCAGACTGGCATCTTAATCTCTTCTCAAAATCTCAAGAAAGGGCCGGCCCGGTGGCGCACTGCGCTAGTGCGCCGCTTGGGAGGCGCGGTTGCGCTCCCGCCGAGGGTTCGGATCCCACATACAGACCGGTTCCCACTCACTGGCTGAGCAAGGCGCGGGAGCAACACCAAGGGTTGTGATCCCGTTGCCGGTCCCGGTCCGGTACGGGGGAGACACTGAGGGTTGCAATCCGTTGCCGGACATGGAAAAAGACAAAAAAAAAAAAAAAAAAAAAAAATCTCAAGAAAGTGCTCTGGACAGCCATGGGATACATTTCCTTGGACTACAAACCCATTTCTGGTTCCATCAGCTTTGGGGGCCTAATTTAGCTTCCCCTTCCGTGGATGGTGGGAGGCCTGCAATCAGGAATCAGTTGTTCACTACTAGGAGCCAGAGAGTTACAGAGATGGACTACCTCACTGGTTGGGGTGACAACAGCTGATTACCACTCAAAATAAGTACTCTGGCAAGTTGCCACTCACTCACTCACTTCCTCCATGAAGGAAAGCTAACATATACACTCCCACAGAAATCTATAAATAGTTGCTAATAGTCTTATTATGAGGATTACAACTAAAGATGTTCCAGTAGATCCAGAATAATCAGAAGTAAATAAATTTTTCAAGAATTCAGTTCATCTCAGTGAGGAATATCTTGAAGGGACATTGGAGATGTTACCAAGTAAAATTTCAGAAGTTCTCCCCTTAGTTTTTAAAATAAGTGTTCAGTCAACAAATTTTTCTTGAATATCTATGTTTGGACATTGTTGTAGCACTTGGGAGACATCACTGAACAAAACAAAGATCACTTTCTCGGGAGTTTATATTCCAGCAGTAGATACAGACAACGAAAATAAGTAAATTACACAGTTGGTTAGAAAATGACAAGACCTGAGGAAGAACAAAAAAGGCAAAGGAGGAGAATCCTATTCACTTCTTTATTCTTTAATTAATTTAATTCAAGGAATGTTTATTAGCCCCGGCTGTATATCAGACACTGACATTTTAGACATTAGAGATACAAAGGAAAAGAAAAGTCCTTGCCCTTGAATAAATAATGTAGTCTCTTGGTGTATTAGTCCATTTCTGTTGCTTATAACAAAATATACAGAACTGGGTATTTTATATAGAAAACAAAATGTATTGCTTACAGTTTTGGAGGCTGGGAAGTCCAAAGTCCAAGGAACACATCTGGTGGTGGCGACAGTGACCCTTCGCATTGCAAGATGGTGGAAGCAGAGAGAGCAGCATACTAACCTCATTCACCCTCTTTTTAAAGCCCTCAGAACCACGCCCAAGATCACCATTTTTAATTCATTTATTATGGCATGGTCCTAGAATCTAATCACTTATTCAAGGCCCCGTCTTTCAATTACCATAATAGGATTTCCCACCCTCAACAGTTACAATGGGGATTTAGTTTTGGGGGGACATTCAACTTAAGGCACTTGGGGAAGATAAATAAACATATAATTGTGATAAATGTAAGTGATGTGACAAAAGTCACTCCAGATGATATGAGATGGATTCTAAAAGCAGTCAGATTTCTGCATGACCTTTCAGAGTCCCTCTGAACCTATTATCTTTTGGGTAAGTATATCCTTCTTTATATAACACTTAGCACACAATAATTGCTTAATAAATATTTGGTTTAATTGAATTAAGTTGAAAGTGTGCTTTGGGTTGGTCCCCAAGTGCAGATGTTGTTATTGCATAAAGGATATTTTGTTTTTCTCAAGTTGCTCATTGAAGTGTCCACTATGTACCTATCTTTGTGCATGTCAGTGGGATTTGCTTCTTTAACTGCAAAACCGATTTTGTTCAAGCACCCCTGAGTAGCTCAATATCACTTTCACAAAGAAAACCTTATTGATCATTGTCTGTTAATTGTTATGTGTTAGTTGTATTTTCTCAATGAAGTATGTTCCATTATTATCACCACTTTTAAAATGAAGAAACTGAGGTGCTTGCCAAAGGCCCTAATAGCTAGCTAGTGTGGGATTTAAACCCAGGTTCTCTTACTTGACAGGCCACATGTTTAATGACTATGGTAGCTCCCTTGCAACCCTCTCTCCCTCCAGTCCTTTCTTCCTTCTTCTTTCCAACTTTGCAT
Organism: Galeopterus variegatus; assembly: GCF_000696425.1. Classification (NCBI taxonomy): domain Eukaryota; kingdom Metazoa; phylum Chordata; class Mammalia; order Dermoptera; family Cynocephalidae; genus Galeopterus; species Galeopterus variegatus. Next base: position 2,005,884 of record NW_007726113.1, on the reverse strand, counting down.
CTCATAGCAGACATATACTGTAATTTATTTAATCATGCTTCCATTGGACTTGTAGTTGTCTCTTCTTTTTTACTACTTTTTTAAAAAAGTAACACTATAGTGAACATCTTGTCCTCCATCTTGCTGATTTATGTTAGTGTGTCTGCAGGATAGATTTCTGGAACAGGAATTGTGTCCAGAATAGTCCAAAAATGCTGTACAAATTTTCATTGCCAGCAACAATGTTCAAGGGTAATTTTGAGGGTTTGGGGGGGTTTTGGGGTTGTTTTTTTTTTTTAACTGAACTCTTACTAATTCAGGACATTATCAGTCTTTTTCATTTTTGCTAATCTGTGAAATAAAAATGCATCTCATTGCTGTTTTAATGTGCATTTCCCTGATTACCCATGTGATTGAGTACGTTTCACATGCTTAATAAATATTTGTATATTCTCTGTGAGTTGCTTTTCTTAGTTTTTTAAAGGATGGATAATTTTTTAAATGATTAATATGCAGGAGAACTTTATATATTACTAACATAACCCTGTAAATATTTTCTCCCATTCAACCACTTGTCTTTCAACTTGGTTTATAGTACAATTATTATATAGATATTTTATATTTTTACAGAACCATGTCTATTAATTTGCTTTTAACAGAAAATGATTTCCCTGTCTGTGAGTCGTCATTACTTCATTTCTTATTCCCTGATGTCCAGATGAGGGAGGGTATAACAGGGCTCATTCTTGAATTAGCATTAGCGAGTCTTTGTTCTTTGCAACCAAATACAACCTTAATTAAAGCAATATCATCTTAAAAAAAATAGATTACACATTTTACTTTTTCTATGCCTTGGAAAGTTTACAATATGAACAAAATAGAAGAGCAATTAGAATGCAAAACTAGGAAGGAGTCAACACTATCATTTATACTTATTCCTGGCTTATCTGTTGAGTTTCTTAATGACAGGCACAGACAAAGCTGCATGCACCATACAGCTACACAAGTGATGCACTGCCAGCAAGCATTCACCTCGACTACAATGTGAATGATGTTCTTGGAGTTGTGCACTGCAGTCTGTACATCACAGGTGGCAGCCCCATGCACAAGGATTCTTTGTACTTTGCAATTGTGACCATCCTTTCACTGATAAACAAAACAAAAAACGAACATTCTTAGAAAGTATAAGTAGTTCAGATCTGAGGTGATCCAAACCTGGAAGCATGATTTCTTATATAGAACAGTTCATCATCTAAGTAATTGTACCTCACTTCAGGGATGAGAATTAGAACAGGGATCTCTAAGTATAGGCTTCCTGAGATTTTGCAGCTATTTAGAACAATGGTAGCATTTCATGAATAATCATAGCAATACTTACAGCTATGTTTATAACTACTTGCATATTCCAAGTATCCACTAAAAGGTTTTAGATTTGCTGTATCTTGACTGAACAGGGCTTGGTCTTGAGAAAAGTATTGTATTTCTGTTTTCAATTTTTATTTTTAATTCTAAAAATCAATGAAGATAGGATAAACAACTTAGTAGAAAAATGAGCAAGGATTAAGAAGTACTAATGGCCAATAAACATAATACATGCATAAACTCATTAGTAATAAAGGAAATGCAAATAAAAATAAAATGAGGCACCTTCCTTTGGTTGATTACATTGATAAAAATAAAAATAAAAATAAATTGACATTACCCAGTATGGTCAAGGATAGGGGCAAAGGGGTAACATAATATACTGCTTTGTAAATTGGTACAACTTTATTGAAAGAAAATTTAGCAAATATCTATCAAAATTAAAGAATATATACTATAAACTCAGTCTTCAGAAAATGAACTACAAACAACTCTTAGACACGTAAAAATAGTCTCAAACCTCATTCATAACAGGAGAAACACAAGTCAAACTGCACCAAGATACTATTTTTCACTTATTAAATTGGCAAAGATCCCAAAGTTTTATAACATACAGTGTTGTTGAATACATCAGAAAAGCAAGTAGGCTCTGTCTTTTGTTTATGACTTGATAAAAATCTGTTTAAAATATAATCCTTAATACACTTCAGTTGTCTTGAAATGAATAAACTCCAATCTGGCAGCATGACTTCAGCATATAAATATATATATTTATATTAAGAAAGAAATTATACAGTCCTCATGGTGAGAGATGATAAAATGTGTATAAAGGAACAAAGCCAGTTCCTTTCATGTCCATAGGAGCAAGCCAAGTATTTAATAGCTTGCAAATTTATAAACCAATATTATGGTTAGAGATTTTTATATGAATTTCATTCTTAGAATTATCTGTAGGGATTGCATTAAAAAGCAAAGAGGGATACCTCTTTAGAATAATAAAATCCTAAAAATTGTAAACAACTTCTTTAATAATGTAATTAATTTATAATTACTTAGAGCTGCACTATCTAATCCACATGTGAGTATTAAGCACTTGAAATGTGGCTAGTCTGAATTAAGATGAGCTATAAGTGTATAATAAATACTGACTTTTTGAAGATTTGGTAAGAAAATTTATGTCATTAATTTTATATTGAAAACATTGAAATAATATGTTTTATTTACTGGGTTAATTAAGATATTGTTAAAATTAATTTTACTCATTTCTTTTTAATTTTTTTTAATGTGGCTACACATTATGATCCATATGTGGATCACATTATATTTTGATTGGATAGTACTGACTTGGAGGAACCACAATGCAACTGTAATCAATGGCAGTATTTACTGTAATAGCTTATGCTGACTTACAGTTACTGAATCAAATGAGAATATCAAAAGCTTTTATCTCTGCAAAAGACTTAGTTGATGGCAGAAAGAAGAAAAAAAGCTATTTTGTGCCTTGAATCAATTTGATAAGCCTCTTGCTGTGTTATCTTTTGACTTGCAATAGATATGGATTATATTTCCATAATCTCTAGTAGTGTGACTATATGAAAATTGTCAGATTTTAAGGAGTTTATTTTCCTATACTTCAAGAACATTTTGTGGAAATACACAATAACCATTGAATTAAACCTCTGCCTAATCCTTATTTTAATATAAAGAAGATAATAGTAAAATTGGATAGATATTTAAAAATTAATCTTGATATTCTGTGGATTAACTAGTGAATTCATTATGCAATTGATAAATTAGATTTTGAATTAAATGGATATGGTCAAATAACATACATCTTATAGTGCTTTCCTAAATTTTAATGCAAAGCTATTTTTTCTGTTCTGTACAAATCTCAGTCCACAAACTAAGGTGTACAAGAAATATAACTTTATTTTTTATAATTCAACTTAATTTCTATTTCAAACACCACATTCTACAAAGATTCTTAATCTCAGTCAATTCAGAATCTCTTTCTCTTTGAGTTGAGTCAAAATTCTGGGGACTTATGCAATATCAAGTTGGGGGGACCCACCAGTCTCAAGTCATCTATCTGAGAAGGCCTATGTCCCAATTAACCTCAAATCATGAATTCATTCCAGGCGTGTAGATATCCCTTGTTCCTGCATACCTTGCCCAGTTGTTTTCATGCTCCTTCTGGGCCACGCTCAGGACACAAGAATAACTCGAGAGCTTTCGTGATGTATGTAACTTGCCTGCTCATAAAATAGACACTCAACGATTGTTGGTTCACTTCTTTTCACCTGTCAATCAGAGCAGGGATAGGTCAATATGGAACCCATCAGCATATTTATAGAATAGGCATGCAAGAGCATGTGAAAAAAATTGTATTATTTATGATTCTTTTGATTGTAACAAATAGATATTACCTCCACTATATTAAGCAAAGGAAAAAAATTATTGGGAGAATACAAGGGAGTCTCAAGAAATCTGAGGAAGAAACAGATTAATAATAAAGCCTCAGGAAGTGAAGTAGCTCTAGACCTCTCAATAGTAAGAGTTTTAGAGAAACTACCTTGAGTTACTGTGCAGTTGACCAAATAGCAGTGCTCCCCAGGCTCACAAACTCTTAGCTCAAAACTCTTAATTCCCAGGAGACAGAATGTGAAAACCAAGCCTTGTTGGGATGCATTCAACAATCAGTTGTGGCAGGAAGAGCAGAGTGTCTGAATTCCCACAGTAGGACTACAGGTTTGGCAGTAAATTTCTTAATTGCAAAGGTTAGCTGAGCATCTACCCTATCTACTAATTATTTTATAGGAGCGCAATTGAGAGAACAGCACATGTAAAAAGACTAAAGGGGAAACTTGCCTGGCAATGTCTGGGACACAGTGAAGAATCTCAGCAGCTGAAGAAGGCCGGTAAAAAAAAAAAAAAAAATTAGGAAAAGATAACAAATGAGAAAGGTTGATAAAGATACATGTATAGAAGTTTTTAGAACGTTGCACTCAGGAGTTTACCCTGTTGGCAATTGAAGATTTTAAAGAAGGGAACAATATCATGAGATATCAGTCTAATAAAACTAAAATCAAAAAGTCTACTATTTGAATTAAAATAGGAAGAAACAGGTATCAATAAAACAAGGTTAGAAAGCTACTAAGATAATTTAGTCATGTAGAAATGGCGTTCCAGTAAATATCCAAACTAATGTTTAAGAATTTCCCTTAATGAGTTGTTCTCACTCCAGAGAGTTCATACATATAGCATAGCTCACAGTGAGTCAGTTCTTCTACACCAATGATTGTCAAACGTTTCTGACGGGAACCCAGAGTAAGAAATAAGGTTTATATCACAATCTTATCTATCTATCTAATCTATTGTGTGTTTGTGTATGTATGTGTGTGTGTTATGTATATATATATATGTATATATATATATATATATATATACACGTATGTGTGTATGTACATACACACGTCAAGTATCACCAAACATTTGCCTTATATACCATACACTGTGATATTTTCTATTTTTAATTTTTTTAAAAAATACTGTTGTTGGGCCGGCCCGGTGGCGCACTGCTACAGTGCGCCGCTTGGGAGCGAGGTGGCGCTCCCGCCGAGGGTTCGGATCCCACATACAGACCGGTTCCCTCTCACTGGCTGAGCGAGGTGCGGGCACAATGCCGAGGGTTGCGATCCCGTTGCCGGTCCTGGTCCGGTAAGGGCACGACACTGAGGGTTGCGATCCGTTGCCGGTCACGAAAAAAGACAAAAAGGAAAAAAAAAAAAAAAAGAACCTAGTTCTGTGCATCAAACAATTAAAATGCATTACTTTTTTTTTTTTGGGGGGGGGTTCAGCGATCCGTTGCCGGTCACGAAAAAAGACAAAAAGGAAAAAAAATAAAAATAAAAAAAATAATAATAAAAAAAAAAATAAAAAATAAAAAATACTGTTGTTGTAAATGCCACTCTATACCATTCCATACCAGTGCCCACCACCTGCAAATAATAGCATTACCAGGAGTAGCAGTCACATTCAATAATTTATGACAAAAAGAAAAAAAAAATGGAGTTCCAATGAAAGTGGAAAGGATGTTATGAATGCAAGGCCTGGGTCAGAAGAACAGCTTGCAATCCTTGATGACTGACAGATACAAATGTTGATGGAAATGGAAGAGCCAAAGCTATCTGTGAGATTTTAGGCTGGATGGCAGATAACAAGGCAGTTGATTTTTTAAAAAGGTGAAGAGGAGAGTTGATTTTCAGGAGATGGGTTACTGGGGTTGGGTTATGATTGTAAGCTCTTTAATATGTGTTAATTTGGGGGTGGAGTTTTACATGGAAATATTCTATAGGTTGTTGGACTATGAGGGTACTTTGAAAAGGTCATGGAAAAATAGAATTGAAAATTGATACAAATGTTTCCATGACCTTTTGAAGTAACCTCATATAGGAACCATGATCAGATAATATCAAGAGGCCAAATATAAAAACTTGGGTTTTCCCCAAATAGCTGGACATTTGAAGAAGTTTTCTGGGGAAGAGATTGTAATATGTATTAGTTATATATTTGTAAAAATTATATATTTATCAAATATGCAAAAGCACAGAGCTAAAACTCAATAAAAGTAACCTAACTAATCACTTTATGTTGCATAGAGTGTTTAAGTCCTACAAAAAGCAATCGCACTAATGACAACTTCTTCAACTCACTTCAACTTCTTATTGAAGTAAAACATATATACTGAAAACTGTATGTAAAAACTTAGTAAAGATCTATGAAGTTTTACAAAAGGAACATACATGGGTAACCAGCACTCAACTCAAGAAATGTTATTATCAGCAACCTGTGTAAGAATGCATCCTCCCTTCCCTCCCACTCCCTCCCCCAAGGGAGGACTCAACAGAATAGATTAGTTGCACCTGATTTGTGCTTTATAGAAACAGAATCATACATTTAGATGTTCTTTTGTGGCATTGGTTTGCTCATCCCAGGATTGTTTCTAAAAGAAGAAACCCTAAATCTTTAAAACGAGACTAGCTATTTGCATTATGGTACATTTATACAATGGAATACTCTTCAGTGATTAAGACTGAAGTAGAGAAAATATTCACTAGTCAGTACATATAGTATTAGCCCATCTGAGTAAACGTATTAAAGAGAATATATCTTATTTTAAAAAGCACATATCATATATGTGCTGCTATATACATTAAACACATTTTAGAATAGTAATATACAGGAAACTGTTGAGTGGTCCGTTTGGTGAAGAACTGAACTAAAGATAGAGACTTTCATTTTTATTTTGTCTTTCTGTCCTGTTTGTATGTTTTAATAAACATATTATTTTTATTTCATAAATTTTTATATGAATATAATGTTGAGAAATCCCTCTAATACCATCTCACGTTTAATATGAGAACCTTTGTTGACAATAAGACATTGGTCCCTAAACTTAAGTTGCAGTGTTGAAAAGTGTCTGAAAATTCTAGGAAGAACGGGTGACCCACTAAAATTGTTGAATCAAGCCATTTTCACAATCAACATTTTCAAGCTTTGAGAATAAAATTGGACTGATAATTAGTATGCATATCTATTACTCAGGAAATCCAAACAGTTTTAAAAGAAAGGAATGGAGAAAACAAACAGAAAAGAATGTTTGGGAGCTTTTAGCTGCTATTACTGCAGAAACCAACTCTATTTGCCCTGTGTCTAGATTAAAAAAAATAAAAAAGCCAAAAAGTTTGATAAAAAGTAAAAAAAAAAAAAAAGACTAAATGAATTAATGAAGATATATTTTTAAATTACCTCAAATATTAATAAAAATATTTTTTAAATAATCTTTAATTTTTTTATTAGAAATTACTTCCCTCATTAATTTCAGTTACATTAATGACACAAATTCATTGTGGAAAACACTTAGAAAATAAGTAAGAACAAAATAGAAAAGAAAGGGCTGGCCAGTTACCTCAGCTAGTTAGAGCATGGCCTTTTGACATCAAGGTAAAGGGTTTGGATCTCTGTCCCCAGACCAGCCAGCCACCAGAAAAAAAAAAAAATCACCAAAATTCCATAAATGCTATTACACTGTTCCATAACTTCCTTTGTTTACCAAATAGTATACTGTAAAGATTTTTTTTAAAATAAACATTATTGGGCCTAGCCTGTGGCGCACTCGGGAGAGCGTGGCCCTGGGAGCGCAGCAGCGCTCCCGCCGCGGGTTCGGATTCTATATAGGGATGGCCGGTGCACTCACAGCCCTCACTGGCTGAGCGCGGTGCGGCCGGTCTCAAAAAGGACAAAAAAAAAAAAAAATACATTATCCTCTCTATGTCAGGTGTTTGATCTGTAAAATAGAGATTGTAATAGTATCTACCATCTCGCTCATGCTTGCCAGATGATAATCATTCATCGAATGTCCTCTGTCTCTGTGTCTGTCTTTAAAATAGCATATTTTTAATAGCTAAACAGCATGCCATTAAATGTATCTACCATAACTTATTAATTAATCCATTATTGATTGACATTTAGTTTTCCATTTTTTAATTTTTATAAGTATTTGTGTGCTTAAGATAAACTCCTAGAATTGTTCATGGCAGGCAAGGTGTGGAGTTCAAAGGAAGTGGTCCATGAATTCCTAAGCAAGGGCCTGTTAAACCTTCCTAGGCCTTTTCCCCCTCCTGCATAAAGATATGGTTTGTCCCATGTATGTCAAGAATTCACCTTGCTACCATGATAGTGACCGACTAGACCAGAGCCAAAGGCAAACGTTTGTGGACTAGACCCTGGGGAGGCCAGGAGTCTGTTGCAGGCCGGGAATCAAATCCCATTCAGTCAGTGCGCTACTGGGCTTCGTATCATCTTCCCCTTTGAGTGGTAGGTCTCTCATAAGCAGGCTGAGCTCTTGTGATTCTCTAAGAGGACTGCTTTTATTGCACGCTTGACTGAATGGCAGATGAATTGACATCTGTGTCATACACTGAACTAATCCAGGCATGTCTCTCTCCTACCACTTTAAAGAACCTAACGTTCACCTTCGAAATGAAATAGGAGAAACTATCTAGAAAGAACACCTTATTAGACATTTCTAAGGCACTGTATGTTTCTCCTAGCTCTGAATATACCTTCTATGCTTCTGAGCACCAGGTGAACTGTTGCTCTCTGTCCATACCAGCATGAACACCCATACATGCTGTTTATTCCCAATTGTGTTTAATGTTTCAGTGATCTGATTAAAACACCGCCTTTCTAAGAATTAGCTGTCTGTAAACTTCTGCTCACATAGTGCTGTTCACTTGCATTCCTCACTGATCCTATACCCAGAATTCTAGTCCAAAGATGTGTTCTCTGTTTCTGTGGACATATCTCTGTTTAGATGGATCTAGCATTATCTATCAAATTCTGTTAGATTATTTTTTTTAAAAAGCTGACCTCAATCAATGTCAATGGATAAATTATCACCTTAACAATGTACCATATTCTCTCTTACGCATGTGACCTCTCTGACCACAAACTATCCAGCTTGGTATTACAGACGGCCTGCAAGGAATCTCCTTATCCTATTTGGTTATGTGTGTGGGCGAGTGGGTGGGGACCTTAATTTATAGTGGATTTAATTCTATACAACATATAGTGGATATCCATCTCTTTCCAATTATAAAATAAATACAGTTCAGTGAAAAGGTAAGGCAAGTTAAAGAACAGAATGATCCCACTTATTTAAAGCACATATATATATATATACATACAGATAAAAATTTGTGTATGCGTATACAAAATCTGAACAAAAGAAAACCAAACTATTAACCAGGATTATGTCTGCAGAGTGGAATGGGGTGGAGGGGTGGATTTTCACTTTTTTATTTTATATATGTCTGTATTCATAATAAAAGCTAATAGTCAGGTGTTCTTTTGTGCCAGGTAATGTTACAAACCCTATACATTTATCAACTCATTTTTTAATGACAATCCTATGAGGTAGGTACATTTTACAGATGAGGAAACTGAGGCTCAGAGAAATTTAAAAAGTTGTCTAAGGCCACACAGCTAGTAAATGGCAGAACTGGGACTTCAAACCAGGTAGTCTGACCAGAGTCCATGTCCCTCCTAATTCTACAATACTGTCTTTGTTATTTATGTATTTATTTTTTACAATGATCATGTGTTACACTTGTAAATAAAATATAACATAAATATTAAAGCAGTAATGCATATTTATTGTAGACGGTTTGGAAATTAATGAAAAAAATAATAATTACCTAATGATATTCTATTGGGTATCCAACATTTTTTACTTATTAGAAGCATTTTCCCAGATCCTTAAATGGTCAAGAACAATGATTTTTGTAGGTTGTATATTCCCCAGCCCTAATCTATCTAATTCTATTGTGAGACATTTTGGGTCTCCCAGTTTCTTAATATTGCCAATATTTGTGTGTTTAACATCTATATGTATATTCATTACTCCCTTGGGCTTTATTTTATTAGACTTTTTTTTTTTTTTTTGAGGGCTAAAGAAGGCATGCTTGAAATGCCATATGCAAGTCATAATCTCCCTTCTCACTTCCAAATTACACTGTTTTTTGTGTGTGTATCTGTGTATGTGTGTGCAATTTCCCTAACTAAATTATAAACTCCTCAAGAACAAAGTATGCTTGATAGTATACAGCGCATTGTATCATAGAGTGCAATAATATAAGCTTAGTAATTTCTGCAAGAGCATTTATTGGAAAAATGATTAAATTTAATAGGAAAAAAAGAATATTTAATTAAACAAAATGAGTTTTTAATTAAAAATAAAAACCGAAATGGAATCACTGGCTATGCAGAAGTCATTCACCATGTCATGAGACACTCAAACAGCCGTAAGGACAAGGCCCGCTTGGTGAAGTACTAGGCCTCCTGTCAACAGCCACGTGAGTAACCATCTTAGAAGTGAATCCTCCAGGGCCGGCCCGGTGGCGCACTGCTACAGTGCGCCGCTTGGGAGTGCAGCGGCGCTCCCGCTGAGGGTTCGGATCCCACATACAGACCGGTTCCCGCTCACTGGCTGAGCGAGGTGCAGGTGCAACACTGAGGGTTGCGATCCCATTGCCGGTCCCGGTCCGGTCCGGGCGTGACACTGAGGGTTGTGATCCGTTGCCAGACACGACAAAAGACAAAAAGGAAAAAAAAAAAAAAAAAAGAAGAAGTGAATCCTCCAACTCTAGGCAAGCCTTGAGATGACTTCAGCCCCAGCTGACATCTTGACTGTAACCTCAAGAGACACCCTGAGCACCCAACTAAGCCACTTCTGGATTCTTGAACCCAGAAACCGTGAAAGAGGAGAGAGAGGGGCACAGGGAGGGAGGAAGCAAGGAAAGAAGGAGAGGAAACAAATAAAACAAAAAAATAAAGTGAGACACCTTTATCTAAATCACACAGGTAGATTTACCATTTGAATAGAAGTTCCCGATTAATAATTAACAATAAATTATGCATAATTCTGGAAGAAGAGTATTTAACTGGTTAGCAACTGATCAGTTTTTTTGGGGGGTTTTTTTTGTCTTTTTCGTGACTGGTAAGGGGATCGCAACCCTTGGTATGGTGTCACCCGCACCGCGCTCAGCCAGTGAGCGCACCTGCCAGTCCTATATAGGATCCAAACCTGCGGCAAGAGCATGGCTGTGCTCCCAGCGCCACACTCTCCCGAGTGCACCACTGGCCGGCCCTCAGTTTTATTCAAATGCAAATCCATTTGTCCATGTACAAATTCTGAGTAACCTAAATATATTTTGTTCTGCTTTTGCTTAAGGAAGCAATTAACTTGGAAGCACAAAACAAATTATATCAGTACAATTGTCTGGTAGGGATAGTTACAGAAAATTTGATTGAAGACATTAGTCTTGTTGAAAGCCTACTACTTTCATTTGCTTGGAAAATAGCAATGGATAATTAACAGAATCTGTCTCATAACTAACAGAATGATGACATAGCAGTTCCCTTTATTAAAAATATTAGCCAGGCCCTAACTTCTCCAAATATCATCCTCTCCCAGAATTTCAGTATTCAAAAGATTATTTATTTGTTCTTTAAGAGTATAGAGGTTTCCTGCAAAAATAGCAGATTTTTTAAAAGGGTTCTCTAATGATACAGCTACCTTTAAAAACTCACAGAATTATAGATAAGGTTTGCTTTCCTTAAAAGTGAGCTCACTAGATTTTTTGTTCTCTTTTTGCTTCCCACGGCAATACACTTAATCCTATAACATCTTTGAGTGACTTGATCTTTTGAGAAGATAACACAGTGACCTGTTTCTTTTACTATGCAGATGCTCCTCACCTTACAACGGGGTTACATCCTGATAAACCCTAGGTTCATCAAGGTTAAAAATATCGTCAGTCGGAAATGCATTTAATACACCTATCCTGCCAAACATCATAGCTTAGCCTAGCTTACCTTAAACATGCTCAGAACACTTACAACAGCCTATAGTTGGGCAAAATCATCTAACACAAAGCCTATTTTATTCATTTACTTTTTAAATTTATTTTTATTTTTGATGGCTGGCTGGTACGGGGATCTGAACCCTTAATCTTGGTGTTACAAGGTTGAGCTCTAACGAACAGAGCCAACCAGCCAGCACACAAAGCATGTTTTATAATGAAGTGTTGAATACCTCATGTAATTTATTGAAGACTATACTAAAAGTGAAAAACAGAATGGTCGTGTGGGTACTGAAAGTGCGATTTCTACTGAATGCGTATTGCTTTTGCAACATCTTAGGTTTAAAAATCTTAAGTCGAACCACTGTTAAGTTGGGGATTGTCTATATAGAGAATATCAGATAATTGTAAAAATTTAAAGAAGAGTTATTTTAAAAAATGGATGTGCTGTCCAGTTAGCTCCATCAGTTACAGTGTGATGTTATGACACCCAGGTCAAGGATTCAGATCCCAGTACCCATCAGCTGCCAAAAAAAAAAAAAAAAAAAATGGATGTGAGATGAGTTAGAATGAAATACCCTAACTAGGAAATTGTGATTGGCTAATTAAACAAAGATTATAAATAGAGTTAAGCTTATTTTAATTTTCATGAGAATAAACTATTTTTTGATTACAGAAGAAATATCCATCTACATAGAATTAAGATATTGATTTCAAATGATTCCTATTTAGTGATATTTCCTTGCACTTTATTTTTATTATTCTATCTTGAACTACTGCCAAGGAATGTATGCCAAGAGAGAGAATGTATTTCTTTAAACTATTCTTTAAATCAGATTTTAACTAATTCAGACATCTTTCCCCATTAGTTTTAATTTGTGAGGTTTGACATCTATGAAGTAACATAAAAGTATATTAACTATAGACTGAGGTTCTTCTACTGAATATTTCTAATCATAGACAGCAATTGGTAGAATAATTAGAAGGTATCACATGATGTTTCTTAATAATAGATACTGATAACTGGTATTTATATAAATAATACAAGCTTTTAACAAAAGATATGAGAAAAGTGATCATTCTATGCCCTCACATGAGGTGCACTGATGTAGTACTTGTGAAATGTGTAGTACTTGTAATGTGACTCTGGACTCATAACCTAGCCCTGCCACTTACTAGGTAAATGATTTTGGTAAGTTACATTACATTTCTGTGTCTCAGTTTCCTCAGCAGTAAAATATGGATTAGAATAATACTTATTTTCATGGGGCGTGGGGAGAATTAAATTAGTTAATAGGTATGATGCACTTAGTATATTAACTGGCATGTAGGAAGTGCTATATAAATGTTTATTGCTATAACAATAAAAATGAATTGCTAATCTTTTCTTTATAAATACATTTTGCCTACATTAAAGATATTATTTTTATATTGCAATTACCAATAACTAATAGATACTAATAACTTGTATTTATATAAATAATACAACAAGCTTTTAACAAGAGATATGAAAAAAGTAATATTTCTATGCCCTCACTTGAGGTACACTGGTGTAGTACGTGTGAAATGTATTTAATATCAAAAATTTTTTTTCAGGTCCCAAAGTAACAAGCATCATTTGAAGAACACAGTGAGAGAAAAACAATAAATGTTTATTGATTGACCTGAAAGCAAACATGAGTAATCTTTCTTCTCTGGGACACTTAAATGTTTCTTTGTCCTTTTTTTTTCTCCCTATTCATTTTTCTTTTCTCATTCTCATGGTTTAAATTGCTCTTATTTAGATATTCGTATAAACTTCCCATTTTCCTTATTTTGAGTTATTTTCTTATGTATTTCCTTACAAAACATAGTTTCTATTGAGAAACAATAATGGAAAAACAAAATAAAATTCACAGTCTCAAATCTACAATCAATTTAGAAAACTTCTTTAATGTCTATAATACTGTTTTTTTTTATTTATTTATTTATTTATTTATTTATTTATTTATTTATTTATTTTTTGTCTTTTGTCTTTTTCTGTGTCCGGCAACGGATCGCAACCCTCAGTGTTGCCCCCGTACCAGACCGGGGACCGGCAACAGGATCGCAACCCTCGGTGTTGCTCCCGCGCCTCGCTCAGCCAGTGAGCGGGAACCGGTCTGTATGTGGGATCCGAACCCTCGGGCGGGAGCGCCGCCGCGCTTCCCAAGCGGCGCACTATCCAGTGCGCCACCGGGCCGGCCCCTAAATTTATTTTTGTTGAAGCATAATTGATCGTACATTTTGGGGGGGTTCAATGCTGATTACCATCACCTGTGTACAGTATATGTTGATCAAATCAATATTATTAGCATATTCATTATTACAAATTACTCTATTCTTTATTCCCCTTATCCAATCTCTCCCCATCCCCTTCCCCCTCTCTCTTCTCTCACGAAGTTGGAAAATCTGAGGATGGGCTGAATAAGTTAAACATTTCTATTGACAGTTCCAAAAGTTCAGATTGTTTCTGAGTCAGGAACTGGCAGCTCTGAGAAGGGAGGCTGCACTTTGAATAGTCACAGAATCAAAACTTTTGTATGCAAGAAAGACACATGGGCATCATCTCGTAAATATTTCTTACTGTTACAGAAGAGAAACAGGCCTAGAGATGTTCAGTTACTTGCCCAAAGTCACAGGGCAACAAGTGGAATCATCCCAGATGTTGGGGTTAGATGATGAACCAACAACAAGGAGAAACACCACTAACAGCCAAATTTATCCCAGGAAAAGAATGCCCCAGGAAGAACCTCATTGGAAAAATTCATTCTTTGAGCCCAGCAGAGCCAATTTTCCCACGTTTATTAAAAGTGGTCCCTTTTCCTTCAGTTGGATACCAATGTATGTAAGAGTCATGTCATATGAAAAAACATGAATCTTTAGACACTAAATCACACTTCAGTGTAGCTCAATGTTCACACTCAGAGAAGAATGTGGAAAGTGAGCTGTCAGGAAGGGCATAGTCCCTTTCCCAATTAAGTAGATTTCCCCATACCAATTAAACTATCACACTCTCCCTCTTCCCTTCCTTCCTTTTTTTCACTTCTCTTCCTCTTTTTCTCACTCTCTCTTTTCTGAGCTTGTAAGGTCTGCTATTTAAAGTAAATGTAAAGCTGGTCGGTTAGCTCAGTTGGTTAGAGTGTGGTGCTGGAACTGAAGTCCAGGTTTCCATCCCTGTACTGGCCAGCCTAAAAAAAATTAAAAAGTAAATAAATAAATGTACATATTTTTGTGACTCACCATAGTTGATGGGCCCACAGGACAGCAAGAGGAATTGAAATAATGGGAACAGAGATGAAAATAAAAGATCCACATGCATCCGCTAGGGAGGAATCTACCAAGTGGTTTTTGGTTTATATCAATAACGAAATCCTCACACTTCTTTTCTCACCATCTCATTTACTTACTCTCCCAAACCTCAGTCCTCATTTCTCAAAACTTACTTTTAGCCAAAACGTTAGTGCTGATCCTTACACATGTTGAACTTCATCCATGAGCTCTGCTTTTCAATACTTTGCTCTCCCTAGCTCTTAGAGTCCTTGACAGGTTTGGAAGCTTTCACTCTGAAATCATCAATTCCTAGGCTATCAAGCCTTGGCAAAATTCCTGCACTGATTTGCTATCCATCATTTCTGCTGTTGATTTAAATTTGCCATGGTATCCCTGAGTTACGTGGACCCCAGAGTGAACAATAACAGCTCAATTATAGATGGCTTGTTATGCATGTAAACTATTAAAACTAAAAAGAAGAAATAGAACTCAGGGTTAGTACTGAACAGTATTGCATGATATTTCTTCTTTTATTTGATATTTTTGGCACAAATAATTTATATTAGAATTATTTTACTCTGTGATGCTGGGGTAAATAGGGCAGAGAGTTATTAAAGCACATTAAGTGTACAAACAGGAGAAAAAGCCATAACAGTGCAAATAATTATTATATATCTTATTTGCAAAAATTCTTGCTTTAAATGGCTTATATTGCCAACAGCATAAGCCCATGTAGTTTTCTTCTACAGCAGTATTCATTTTGAGTATCAACTATTCTTTATAGGTTACTGTAGTTTTCATCACATCACTGCCTTATTTGTGAATATATTAAGATTCCCTGTTTACTGATTGCCATATCTCTCGGTTTAGCTTTCTGGGCTCACTGTCAACTCTTCAACCTCATGTTTTGTTATTCCCTAACATGACCTTCTTTTTGAGCCAAGTTAGTTGGCAGATCACACCCAGCACATGACCTGCTAGTTCCCCTCTTTCAACCCTTGGAAAAGACATTCTCTAAACTTGAAATTGCTTTCCCACTCCCTGCCCATCCATATCCATCACTTCCTCTTGGTGCTGATTCAAAGCTTAATTTTCTTCAGGGAGCCTTCACAATCTGATCACTTTTTTATTTCATATTCCCTGATCACTTAAGCTCTGTGGTGCTTCTTAACGTGGTTCTTGTTAATTTCCTTAAGTTACTTCAAGTGACTATTGTCTCTACAGAACTGGGACTGATTCCTTGTTTCTTGGTTATTTGAGCTGAACTTAGCACATGGCAGCACTCAATGTTATCTTCAAGAGGGGATTCAAATGGTATTACCACTGCTTGTTATAAAAATCAAAATTGGGTTGTTTTATATTTATAAGCCACTGAAAAGAAAACACTCAGATTGTAAAACATAAAAATGACAAACATATGGGCTAAACTGACACGTGGAAGTGTGTACGTGAACCAAGTGAAATAAAATCAGTAGTCTTAAATCCTTTATAGAAAAAGATAAAGCATAAACAAGAAATAAATTAAAAATAAAAAACACTGCAAAATTGTACATATACACTGATTTCAACTCAGTAAAATAGCTGTTATGTACATTTACTTCATACAATGTAAATGCTGCTAGAGACTAAGTTTTTCCTGTTAATTTGTTGGAGTATAATAAAAATCAAAACATAAGACATGAACGACAAAAGTTGAGAGTTCTGGTTCTTTGGTATATATGAATATACTCCTGCCCTCCCTCCCTTCTTTTGCTCTACAGTCCATAAGAATTGATGAAGCACCTATTCTGTACAGGGCATTGGAGGAGGTGATCCATCAGTACGTGATGATTGCACTAGGGCACAGGATCCACTCCTTCAGTGGTTTTCAAACTTCACCATGCATCAGAATGAGCCAGGGGGCTTGTTAAGCTTGCTAGTCTTCACTCCAAGAGTTTCTGATTTTTTTGGCAGCTGGCCAGTACGAGGATCCGAACTCTTGCCCATGGTGTTATCAGCACCAGAGTTTCTGATTCTGTAGATCTGGAGTGGATCTGAGAATTTCATCCCCAGTGATGCTGATACACTTTGAGGATCACTGCTCTACTGTTTCTTTGATGTTAACTACGTGGAACAATTATTGCATATCATTTGGCTTTTATTTGCTTAAGCCCCACATCATATTCCTTTGTGAGCTAACCCGTTGTCTATTTCCAATGTACCCCTCTCTGTTTGCATTTAATTTTCCTTCCTCTACAGCCTCTGTGTAAAAAAGATCCCCATCCTCTAAAATAGAATCGCTTCCTGTCTAGCTTACCTACACCAAGAGAGAGCTATAATTAAAAGTGTTCCAGAGCAAGTTTTCTATGACTCTGCTTTACTTGGCATCCAAAGCTGATGTTTAATCCTAGTGTGGTGAGACTGTGCAGGCCTGGAGACTTTGGCCGCAAACTGCATATTATTGACATGTAACATCTACTGATTATATACTTAACTTCAGAATGGTCTGAAAAAGTAGGAGGAGACTTAAGACCTTCCTTATGCTGTTCTTCTCTAAAAGGGTTCTTGAAAATTCTCTTTCCAAAGACACAGAAACCCTAGCAGAGGCCCAGATAGTGGTTTGAGAGTGTGTGAACTATCAAACGTGAAAAGAATACTGTCACCACATGACAAATGTTCTTGCAGCAGCTGGGAAGGCATATATAGCTTCCAATATGATACAGTATATTTTTGTCTGGAGTCATAGTCCCTGCCTTTAAATATCCAGGTTGCACATTGAAAGGACAGTCTAAATACGAGATCATTTAAAATTTCAGATTATTACATAAAAAATAGAGAATTGCTAATTTTAACTTCTTAAACTTTCCTATATCAAAGTTGAAACCAGGAACAACATTATATGTCCCTTGTTGATGGGATCTTATTTTGGCAGAATTACACAGTCTTTATTTCTTACAGTACAGCATGGCTATATTTAGCTAGCTGTTTCCTTCTGGGCCCTTGAAGTAATTTTGTTTGGCTCTGTTGCCCTTAGAGGAAAAGGAGAGACCTATTAACATAAATGAGAAATGGCCACAAAAGGGTTTTAAAGGAAGCAATGGAAATTCTGAGGTGAGGTTTAGGTTTTCCTCAATTACCAGGATTAATGCAGTACTGATGCTGACTTGCTGAAGAGGGTTTCCTTCTGCAAAATAATCAAGTAGACAAGTTTCTCTGCAGACCTCCAAGCTTCCTCATTCTGTGCCCTTCACCTCCTTGGGTGGTATCCCACCTGATTCTTGTGCTCCTCACAAGACTGTACTTTTAAAAAAATATTTTCTGGGCTGTCCAGTTTGCTCATCTGGTCAGAGCACGGTGTTGATAGGACCAAGGTCAAGGGTTCGGATCTCCATACTAGCCAGCCCAAAAAAAAAAAAAAAAAAAAAAAAAGAATTTTTCTTTAATCTTCCATTACAAGACAGAGGTATATATGAGTATCATTCCTTCCTTCCTTCCTTCTTTCATTCATTCAGCACATATTTATGATGTATAAAAGGCCAACCATCAGTAACAAAATAATGTATCTACCCTCATTGTGCTTATACTCTAGTGTAGGGAGATAGCAATAAAATAGATAAATACATGAGAGGTATTTCAAAAAGTACATGGAAATGGAATTAAAATGAATGGAATTAAAAGATAATACAAATGCTTCCATGAACTTTTTGAAGACCACTGGTATATACATATATACTTTATTAGTTGCTGATACATGCTATGGAGAAAAATAAAGCCAGGAAGGATGATAGGGAGTTCAAGGAGGTGGTGTGGAAGCAGATGTTGTGGTTTTAACTAGGACATTCAGGGTTCGTCTCACTGAGAAGATAACATTTTAGCAAAGCCCCAAAGATAACATTTTAGTAAAGACCCAAAGGATGTAAGGTAGGGAGCAATACAGATAACTGAGGTGGAGGCGAGAGAGAAGACTTTCAGGCCCAAGGACAGCAAGTTCAAAGGCCCTGAGCTGGGAGTATGCCCCTGATGTTGAGGTACAATAAGGAGGCCATCACAGCTGGTGCGGCATGAACAAGGGAGTGAGTGGTAGAAGTTAAGGCCAAAACAGAGAGCTGGAGGTCAGATCCATATGGCCTTAAGGGTCACTGAAAACATTTTTAATTTTGCTTCTGAGAAAGATGAGAAGCCATTGGAGGGTTTTGAGCAGAATGGCATGGTATAAAACAGCTTAAAGTACTATCTCTTCCACGAGTACAAAATTGTGAAGATAAAATAATGACAATATGTAATGTTATATATAATATAATGACAATAGAAAAAGCCATCATATATTAAACAATTCATATGTGCAGGCACTATGATAAGCATCTTATAAGGAGATTCTGAAACAGAATTTTGGGGATAGGAAGATATTTTAGGCAGGGGTGTCTTCTTTCTGAAATCATCTCACTTGCTGTGTTCTACTGTCTTCAGAGAAGACCAGCCATGCGGTACACTGACTGGCCTTTGCTGGTGATGTGCAAATGAAACTACTCTTTCTTTTTTTCTTTTTTTCTTTTTTTTTTTGTCCTTTTTGAGACTGGCCACACTGCGCTCACCCAGTGAGCGCTGTGAGCGCACCGGTCATCCCTATATAGGATCCGAACCCGCGGAGGGAGCGCTGCTGCACTCCCAGCGCCGCACTCTCCCGAGTGCGCCACAGGCTCGGCCCTGAAACTACTCTTTCACTGACAAGAGGTAAAAATACAAAAGGAAAAGAAAAGTTTCAGAAGACATTGTTCCAGAAATATTATTGTTATTGTAAACCTATCATTAAAGGGGAGCCCATCATTACTAACTTACAAAAAAAAAAAAGCTGACTAACTCTTAGCACTTTGTATTCATTCAATGCTATGTGCATGGCTATCTTCTCCTGGATCCTAAGTTCCTTCCAGGATGAGGCCAAGCAATTATTCCTCTTCTCTTCCCTTTCTAAGTTCTCTGATTGATCCAGATTTATATTGAGAGTCTCTGAAACTGATGGCTACTGCAAAGTCCTAGTGCAGGCTTTACTGCAGCATCTGGAAAATTCCTCGGTCTGTGTACTACTGTCCACTCTTTCAAATTCTCAGTCCCTTTCTTTTTTTCGACATGCACTCAAGCAGACTCCATAACTTGGCATACACATAAGTGAATGAGCACGCTTTTGCTGCATTGAAAGACCAGGAGGTTTCTTTCTCCCTTGTGAAAATTCTCAGATGCCTAAGCCAGCAAAGAATTGAACTCATGTCTATTATGTGCTCATCTAGTTCATTCATTCATAACAAATGCACATGAGACACCATTCTAGGTCATAAGAAATAAGGTTTTAAAAAACTATCTGCCAGTGGGCTGGCCCATGGCTCACTTGGGAGAGTGTGGTGCTGATAACACCAAGGCCATGGGTTCGGATCCCTATATAGGGATGGCCAGTTAGCTCACTTGGGAGAGCGGGGTACTGACAACACCAAGTCAAGGGTTAAGATCCCCTTACTGGGGCCGGCCCGGTGGCGCACTGCTACAGTGCGCCGCACTGCTACAGTGCGCCGCTTGGGAGCGCGGCGGCGCTCCCACCGAGGGTTCGGATCCCACATACAGACCAGTTCCCACTCACTGGCTGAGCGAGGTGAGGACGCAGCGCCGAGGGTTGCGATCCCGTTGCCGGTCCCGGTCTGGTACGGGCGCGACAGTGAGGGTTGCGATCCGTTGCTGGACACGAATAAAGACAAAAAGGAAAAAAAAAAAATCCCCTTACTGGTCATCTTTTAAAAAAAAACAACAAAAAACAAAAAAAACTATCTGCCAGTTATTGTATTAATCCTTCGAAATATATTATTTTAACATTTAACACTTAAATTTGCAGTTATGTATTGTTAGCCCCATTTTGCCTGAGGAAATTGAAGCTTAGAGAAATAAAATTGTTTGATGAAATTCCTACAACTAGTAAGTGGCAAAGTCAGGAGTAAAATTTCAAGTTTATCTGACATCAAAGCCTGTTTTTCCAGCACAAGTGGTAACATTTTAAAAAAATACAATATAAATGTCAAGCGCAGTCTATATATATATAGTTTCATATTCTGTGGGACACTACACAAAATTAAACTATTTAAATTGTGTATTCCTGTGGCAAGAGGTCTCTGATCTTTTACTGAGGCAAGAATGTTGCCCGAACACAAAGAGGTCCACTAAGGCAAGGCTGATCACTAGGAACCCTAAGAAATCACTCAGTACTAGCTGGAATGTCTCGGACATTTGCGTTGTAGGGTTAATACAGAAGAGCAGGAGTTTAGTTGTATCCTGTCTTAACGTGTCTCAAGGACAGAACAGAGGAGGGAGGTAAAGGGCAGGCACTTGATGCTCGGCGGGAGGCCAGTTGCAAGATGAGAAGCAACAGCAGCTGAGGACCCAATAAAAAGAACCACGGGGCCTTGGAAAACTGTCCTTCCTCTTTCACCTTGACTTATTTTTTCCACTTTCTTCTATATCTAGCATCAACCTTCTCTTACTTTGTGTTTTCTACTTGCTGAACTGAATAGGTAAGGCCTCCTAAATCCCTCTAAGAAAAACATCAAGAGGATGTGAAACTTCAAAGATGCAGCTTTTGATTTTTTCAAAGATGAAAAATTAGGTTTGTCCCCATTGTTGACGACAAATGACACAGACAAGTGCAGGTGAAGTTCAAGGAACATATGATATACATTCATATATATATATATATATATATATATAAAGATACAGAATGGTATATGCCAGGAGTTAGTTTTGTTGCTTGGATTATAGCTCTTAGGTTTCTTTTTCTTTTCCTTTTCTATTTTATAACAGTTAAAGGTGATCAGAGATTGCTTCTTTATTTTATTTATTATTTTTTAAATTTTATTTTGTTGATATACAATGTGGTTGATTATTGTGGCCCATTACCGAAACCTCCCTCCCTCCTCCCTCTCCTCCCTCCCACCCAACAATGTCCTTTCTGTTTGCTTGTCGTATCAACTTCAAGGAATTGTAGTTGTTATGTCTTCTTCCCCCAGGGATTGCTTTTTTAACAATTGAAAAAGGTTATTTTTCATTTTAAAATATGCATAAATGATGACTTACCAATATAAGGTGGAAAACTGGCAGGTAAATTAGAAAGTTTACACAAGACAGATGCAGCACCAAGGCAGTATTAAAGAAATTCAAAAGAACAGG
Source organism: Galeopterus variegatus (assembly GCF_000696425.1). NCBI lineage: Eukaryota > Metazoa > Chordata > Mammalia > Dermoptera > Cynocephalidae > Galeopterus > Galeopterus variegatus. The sequence goes on along the minus strand of NW_007726113.1, from coordinate 1,983,649 downwards.
TGACTAGTTAAGGAAAATCTGCACAGTCTGATATAGAGGTTTCTGCAACTTATTTCCACTCTCCGGGAAAGACTGTTTGGTGGACCCCCTTAGAGTGCTAGGGGAGAACTAAGAAAACCACTTAGTTTGCCAGAGCAACTTAATTAAGCTCTGTGATGGATGGGTTAACAATAGTCAAAGATAGATCATATTATTACCCAAGTGAATTTCATAGAAAAATGAATAAATGAATAGAAGAAAGAAATAAGGTAAGAGAGTCAGTAAAAATGGCTCCTGTTTTTTAGTACATACTATGTGTCAGATTCTGTGCTAAGCCCTCCATGACTAATCGTTAAGGTAACTGACAAGATAGGTACTATTATCACCATCATAATCTTCCTTTTATGCCTGAGGTTTTCTTTCATTTATTCACCTACTCATTTATTCCACAGATTTGTTGTAGTCATTAGAAAAGTATGCTCATGAAAGGCCAAGCCCGTGGCGCACTCGGGAGAGTGTGGCGCTGGGAGCGCAGCAGCACTCCCGCCACGGGTTCGGATCCTATATAGGGATGGCTGGTGCGCTCACTGGCTGAGCGCGGTGCAGCCGGTCTCAAAAAAGACAAAAAAAAAAACAAACAAAAAAAACGTATGCTCATGAAAACTGTTACATGGAGAAATGTTAAGCAAATAAGTTGGGATGCCAAATTGTATTTATAGTAGGAATACAAGTAAGTTTTTTTTAAAAATAAAAATACTCTGAGCATTAAAGAAATACTGGCAGGAGATCCACCGGTAGTCTACCTGTGACTGATTGTAAACTGTTTTTCTTATTTCTATCTCTCTGTATTTCTAAAATTTTCCTAAAAAGTTTGTTAATTTTGAAGTGAAATTAATAGTAAAACCATGGTAATGAAATTTAAAAAATAACTACCTTTTCATATATCAATCAAATACTTTGAGAAAGATTGTTCTTGTGAGACTTGACTAAAGATTTAAAAGCTTAGATCTCTATAAAGGAGGTCTTTTTATGTTCAACAAGTTTGTCTAATTTTTATCTTAGATATACATATATTGAATAGAGGAATATAATTAAAATTAATTTTAAGATATTAGACAAAACATTCATTACTTTTGATCCAGCAATCTAGATCTGAAATTTCGGCCTAATATTGTAATCCAAAAAAAGAAGCACTCCTTCAGTGCTATTTATTTTTTTATTTTTAAATTCTATTTTTAAAATTCTCCTTTTTTTTTTGGTGGCTGGCCAGTATGGGGATCCAAACTCTTGACCTTGGCTTTGACAATATATTTTTATTTATTTTTTTATTTTTACAGTGCTATTTATAATAAGGCAGAATTGGAAGAAACTGCATGTCGAATAGCTTTTAAATTGTGATGTATACACTCTGTATTATACAACTATTATAAACATTAACCGGCAACGGGATCGCAACCCTCGGTGTTGCGCCCGCCCCTCGCTCAGCCAGTGAGCGGGAACCGGTCTGTATGTGGGATCCGAACCCTCGTCGGGAGTGCCACCGCGCTTCCCAAGCGGCGCACTGTAGCAGTGCGCCACCGGGCCGGCCCCCAATATTTTTATTATGTAAAAATATGTATGCATTTTGCAAAGTTCTAGGAAAGGAATATACAAAAAAATTAATATTAGGCTTAGGGAGGTGTGATTATGATTTCCGCCCTATTTTCTAAACTGCCTTTAAAATTTTTTTAATAAATGTAGTTTGTCTTTTAAAGAAAAAAATTGTCTAAAAAATTATCACCCAAAAAACGACTCTGAAGCAAGAGAGGTTACTTTATATGGCAACTAGTTTGGGTTTGGGCACTGGTAGTAAGTGAAATGGCTGTAAGCCTAGCTCTCTCCCCGAATTTGTATAAGTCACTTTACCTCTCTCAGCCTCAGTTTTCTCATCTGTAAAAGGAGGAGGAGGACATAACAACAACATCTATCTTGTCAGTTAACTTAAGGATTAGTCATGGAGTGCTTAGCACAGCATCTGACACATAATACATACCAACAAATGAGAGCTATCTTTACTGACTCTTACCTAATTTCTTTCATCTATTCATTTATTCATCAAACCTCCTTCAAGGGGCCATGCACTCAGCATTCTGAAAGTAGAAAAGAGTCATTCTCTATTAAAATTCAGAGAATGACTTTTAATGGGGGCTGGCTGGTTGGCTCAGTTGATTAGAGTGCAGCCTTCTAACACAAGGTCATGGGTCTGGATCCCCATACAGGCCAGCTGCCAAATAATTATAATAATGATAATAGTAAAAGTCAAAAAGATCTATAGGTGCATTTGGGATTAGCTATGCATAAGAAATTTCCTAAATAGAAACTGGCTGTTGGTAAGATCAACAGAACTCAGGACAGGGCTAACTTTTCCATTAGGCACTAGACAGTGTCTAGGGCCCACAAAAATGTTTTAAGTTATTTTATAGCCAGAAGAAAAAAATGAATGCTGGCCAGTTTGCTTAGTTGGTTAGAATGCAGTCTTGTTAATATCCCTGTACTGGCCAGCTGCCAAAAAAAAAAAAAAAAATGCAGTCTTGTAACATCAGGGTCAAGGGTTCAGTCTTCCATACTGGCCAGCCACTGAAAGAAAAAAAAAAAGAAAAAAATGACTTTTAGGTTGGAGAAAATATTTTAATATATGGTATTAATATATTCCTCTCTATATTGTAAAATACAGTTGTAAAATACAGTTTTCTATTTAAAAGGGACCCACAAAGATAAAATTGCCTTGAGCCCAAGAAAGTCATAATGTGGCCCTGCCCCTCTAGGTGTAATCAGCACTCTAATAATGCACTTGAAGCTCTAAATTTAAAAATACCATGCTGTTAAAAGTACATTGAACTTTGGGCCGGCCCGGTGGCACACTGCTACAGTGCACCGCTTGGGAAGTGCGGCGGCGCTCCCGCCGAGGGTTCGGATCCCACATATGGACCGGTTCCCGCTCACTGGCTGAGCGAGGTGCAGGGAGCAACACCGAGGGCTGCGATTCCGTTGCTGGTCCCGGGCCGGTACGGGCGCGACACTGAGGGTTGCAATCCGTTGCCAGTCATGAAAAAAGACAAAAAGGAAAAAAAAAAAAAAGTACATTGAACTTAGAAATAGTGACACTGAAATGGCATTAGCTATAATGGTATTATTAGGTAGTCTAGGAAAAGACCAACAACATCTCACATTTACCCTACAGACCTCAAAGAGGAGAGACAACGGTACTTGGAGGTGCACTAGAAAGTCATGCTGTCTGGAGGAGACTGCAAAACGGTTTAGTGGAATATCAACTAATTCCTCTTCCCCGTCTGTGCACAGCAAACAACCTTCTCATGTCCTTCCTTGTCTTTGTATTTCTTTCATCGTCTGTGTGTTAGAATTAGTTGTTTGGGAGTCTGTTGTCCCCATGTGACTGTAAAGGGCAAAAATCACCCATATTGAATTGCATATAACAGGTATTTAATATGTCCTTGTTGAATTTATTATTAAGCTAATTACCCAGATATCTAGTTAATAGGAAAGAAGTGATCTGCAAATAGGACACATATAATTCAGTCACCAGTGAGCTATACACTTTTTAAAAAATAAATAAATTGCATTTATGGCATGTGAGTTTGGGTAGCTTGAACCATTTTCTTTAGAATGTAATCATCGTTGGGTAAACTATCAAGGTCCCAGATCAGAAGGGCTGAAGAAAGAACTGACTTTAACCTGCATTACCCTTGCAGAAAGTATGTTGCCAAAGTATTCTTAGCCTTAGGAGCTCTTCAGTCCTCTTATTCTCTGGTTAACTTTGTTTCAAAATTGCTACTGCACATCCCAATAGAAACATCCATAAAGGATGTGAACAGAAAAATAAATGGTAGATAAACTATGATATATGTGTATAATATAACATGCAAATTACAGCAACCACGGAAAATCTTTTCATTTTTTTCCTTGAAAATTGGTGATTTAAAAAAAATTTACCACTCAGTGCTGACAAGGGTTCAATGAGAAGAAAGTGATCATCTGCTGCTGGTAGGTATATAATTAATATATATATATATTTTTGTCTTTTTTTTCGTGTCCGGCAACGGATCGCAACCCTCAATGTTGCGCCCATACCAGACCGGGACCGGCAATGGGATCGCAACCCTCAGTGTTGTGCCCGCACCTCGCTCAGCCAGTGAGCGGGAACCAGTCTGTATGTGGGATCCGAACCCTCGGCGGGAGCGCCGCCACACTCCCAAGTGGCGCACTGTAGCAGTGCGTCACCGGGCCGGCCCTATAATTAATATTTTTAAGAAAACAACTAAACAATTTCTTGAAGAGCCTTCAAGAAAGTTCTATCCTTTGACCCAGAAATTCCATTTCTAGAATTTTTTCCTTAAGCAAATAAATCAAATATGTGGGAATGGCCAAGAAAAGTATGGTATATTCATAAAATAAAATATGATGTAGCCATTAAATATGATATTTTTGAAAAACTTTAAATGACATGCTAACGGAACTGTGTTGAGTGAAAAAAAAATCAGGTGCAAAATTCTATATAAAGTATGACTCCAATTATCTTATGTTACATATATCTTAGACAATATATAAATTAGAAATAAAAGGATAAGAAGGAACCTTGTTAAATATGTTAAAAAATGAAAGGAGGAATATATGTTAAAATTTCAAGATTTTAATACTTAAGTGGGGACTTTAATTTTTCTTTACATTTTATTTTCCCCTTAGAGATATTTTCAGTGAATATTGGTTTTATAATCAGGAAAAATGTTCTTGAAGAATGTGCTTCTAAAATCCACTAGACTGAAATGTTTTCTTGCCTTTGTCTTTCCAGCATCCAGCACATTTACTGGCATTCTGTAGGCATGCAAAAATACTGGATAAAAAAGTATATGAAAGGATGAATGAACAAACGAGCAAATAAATAAGACAAAGTCATAGAGATTCAGGCCACTTTGACTACTATCCATTCTCAGATTTGTCAGGTTTAGTTCATAAACAACACAGATCTGACCTTTCTTACCTCATACACTGACACCATAGTATCAAGCTACTGAGCTTGCACAACTAGACCATTGCAATAGCATCTTAACTGACCCCTCTACTTGTTCTTGTCCCCTACAACTTATTCTTCATAAAGCAGGCAGAATGTGACTCAGAACTTAATCAGTCCTCTCCTCTAAAACCTCCAATGTCAATGTCAATGAAAATGAAATGTAAAGTCCTTCCAATGGACTATCAGGCTCTATGCATCTACTCACACCCTCTGACCTCATCTTCTACCCTTGTTTACTCCAGTCCAGCCATGTTAGCTTTTTGCTCTTGTCTTAGATCTTTACACCTGCTTGTCCTCTGCCTGGAATGCTCTTCCCCAAAATAACTTCAAGGCTTGCTCCATCACTTCATTTAGGTCCCTGTGCAAATGTCAGCACATCAGAGAGAACATCCCAGATCCTTCTATTAAAAATAGCACCATTCCTTTCCATCACGCCCCTGTCATTCTATGTCCTCTCACTCTGCTTTGTTTTTCTTCATAGTCCTTATAACCACTGGATATAATATGTATTTATTTGTTTAACATATATCTCCTCTCCCACCTCCTGGCTAAAATGTAAGCTTGATTACAGCAAGGGCTTTTGTTGTTGCTTTTTCACTGCTATTCACAAAATTAATTCCTTACAAAATTAATGTTTTGAAAATTCAAGCACAAATATTGTCAAAGGATTAAAGATATGTTCTTAAAGATTTGTAATAAGGACATCCTAAATTCATTTATTTTTTAACCTCAACTTTGAAAGCTAAAAGTTTCCAAAATGTCCATGTTGAAAAATAATGTGTTAAAGCATACTTGTACCATGAGAATTACTAGACATCTGGTATAAAGGTGCCATAATGTACCTTGCAGACCAAATTATAAATATTTTGATTGATTGTATTATTAATATATTTTAATGTATTAGTTAGCATTAATTTATAATGTAGATATTCCAAAACCAACTGGTTTCAGTCCTGTACCTGACACTAGCAGGGTGACCTTGGGCTCTGTCCCATAGAAGCATAATGTGAGACAAATCAGTAATTAAAAATTTTTTAGTAGCCAGGTTAAAAAAAAGTGAAAAGAAACAGGTAAAATTAATTTTAATAACATATTTCACTTAAGTAAATATATCTAAAATATTTCAACATGCAATTAATGTAAACCAATACCAGTGAGACAGTTTACATTCTGTGTATGCCTCACACCTAGATCTCAATTCAGACAAGCCACATTTCAAGTGCTCAATTGCCACATGCACTAGTAGTGGCTACTGTATTGGACATTGCAGGCTTATTTCTTCTCTATAAAATTTGCATAATAATATTATCTGTCTCATGATTAAATTAGTTAATGGATACAAAGTGCTTGCACAGACTCAGGATTTAAAAAGGAAAACTTGTTAATGGTATTGCAGGAAGTAGCCAGGGAGAGCTCACTGGTCAGAGACTGGGAAAACCTCTCCTCATTTCCTTAGTACATAAAATTACAAGCTTGCTTTAATACTGGAAAATAGCCCAAGACCCTCTGCAAGAGTGGCCTGGTGTGTTCTACAGGGAAAGAGGGGGTTGTTGACACTCAGAGTAGAGTGGGGAGATCTCATGACAGGAAGATCAGCAAGGCTGTAATTATAAGTTAGCAAAGGTCACAAGGGCACTGATAGCATACCTTTGAAAGAGATCACAAGATTTGCCCAGTAAAACATTAATGATTTTGTTGAGAAATTAGTGTTCTTTCTCTAATCACTGACATGTAGCCCTATCTTATTTTGGAGAAACTCATTTCTGCAATAGGAAGTACTAAAAAAGCAACTTCTCTTAAATTATTATTTAATGTATTTGCAAACAACTCAGGAGGAAGAGTGTTTTTATCTTCATTTTCCAGGCTAGGAATTCTATAGATGAAATCAGGGAAGAATAGATAAGTTATCCAAAAGTCATGTAAAGGGATGACAGAACAAAGCTTTTGACCTGGGTTCATCTGTTTCCCAAACTCATGTTCTTTTCATTTCACCATATACTGACAAGTATCATAGATTGTGCCAGGTATTTAGATCAAATATGTTTTTAGATTTGTCTTTTCACAATATCACACCACTGTTACCTAATAGGTATATATGTATGAGTATTAATTTCTATTTTTGTGGATTTTAGTTTTTGAAATGGTACTAAATTTTACATATTAATACCACACCTGTCCAGAATGCAAAGAATCATGAAGTAAAAAAAGTATTCTGGGCCAGCCCGGTGGTGCACTGGAGAGTGCGCCGCTTAGGAGCGCGGTGGCGCTCCCACGGAGGGTTCAGATCCCATGTGGAGACCGCTTCCCGCTCACTGGCTGAGCGCGGTGCGGGCGCAACACCGAGGGTTGCGATCCCGTTACCAGTCAGTAAAAAAAAGACAAAAAGGAAAAAAAAAAAGTATTCTGAGTAGGCAAAATAGTTGCTATGAAGTCCAGTGCCCTAGAGAGTTCACGACCATTCTTGTAAGAGAGTCTACAGAACCTCATTTTGAATTTGTTTATATTTTGCATAGTTACAGCACTTTTCATGGTGTTGCTTCCAAACTTATAACATCAGAATGGTGTTAGAGGAAAAACAGCAGTTTCACGTGACATATTAACAATAGTAATAAGTGGTAAGTGATTTCCTATCAACAAGAAAGAAAAAAGAAAAATATAAAAAGGGAAAAAAGTACTCCAGAAAATAGCGATAGACATTTAGTAGGGTCAAACGGTCCTAGTATTTTTTAGCAAGCAGGGAGGTTATAACACATCTTAGAAATGTTTCCACAAAAAATGATTAATATAAAAATATTTTGGAGCTTATAAGGAATATCATCAACTATCCTCAAAAGTCTCCATGTATCCATTCATTCATCCATCCATCCACCCCTTAGATAAATTGAATTCAGTATCTAAGGAGTTCACTTTCAAGTGGGGAGAAGACACACATAAATCATCACAGCATAGTAACACTATATAGTACAATTCCTGTCACATAATAGGCACTCAATAATTGTTTATTAAGTGATTGAATGAATGCATAACATAGGTAAAATGAGAGCATAAAACAGGAATTTAAATTAGACTGGTAGGGGGTAGGGGTAACTGAGCCTAGAACAGGGACCTTGAGGTGTGTTTTTTAGAAGGAAGGGGAGCATTTGAGTAATAGGGAGCAGGATGTTTGAAGGCAAGGTGGTGGAAACAAGTAAGATATGCTCAGGGCACTGTGTGCAGTGCAGCGTGTAGGAATGGCTGGGGATGATGCAAGAGCCACAGGCAGGGACCAGATTGTGAAGAGCTTTGTGCATTAAGCTGAAGAGTTTGGATTTTTATCCTGAATAGTATGAAGAGTCTTTGAAGGAGTGGAAGCAGAGGTGCCACCTGGTTAGACCTTTTGTTTTAGAAAGATCATTCTAGGACAGATCACAGGATCAGAGTCAGAGAGAACAGTCAGAAAGTCCCTGCAGTTAAACAGGGGTAAAAAGGGTGAAAGCCTGAAATAAGAAAGTGGCAACCACAAAGAAAAAGAAGGGGACAGCTACAAAAGAAGTTGGTTTGGAGAGAATTTAATGACTGATGTGGGGAAGATTAGAGGGAGAGAAGAAGATTAGGATAATCCCTGAATTTCTGGTTTTCATTGTGAGAATGCAGAGAAGCAGCTGAAGTTGGTTTTGCACATGCTGAGTTTGAGATGCTTAACAGGCTTGAATAGTTGACCTATACAGAATGTTTTATCCTCATCCTGTTCATTTAGCATTACTATTCTTCATATATCCCCTTGCATTGGTTAAAAGAGGAAAAGGAAACAGAGAAGGGAAGAAACTCTTAAGGACACAAACTAAAACTTTGCTTGCATATCAAACTGAAAAACAATATTGAAGTAATTATCTTAAAAGCTAACTAATAAAGTACTTTTAGCAGAAATAGGAAAATAATTGTTTCATTTTAGGGTCACTGAAATAAATTACCTTCCATTTCTCTCCTGTTCTCTTTGATCTATTTCAGTAAAGTCACATTTATGCACCATCTGCAAACCAATGAAATTTGGTATTCAAATTTTCCCAATTGCCTATAAATATTCTGCTCCTATTTACAGATCCTTATCATGTTTTAATTGACAAAAACATAAAGGGTTAAATGTACATTTTCCCATCTATAAAACTGTCTAACTTTATTTCTTCTTCTTAAATTCCCTCTATGATCTCAAGAGCTAACATCTCAAAGGAAAGAAATTCCGTCATATGGCAGAATTCTTATATATATCTGTACAGTTGTTTTACATTCTTATTTCCTCTTTTAGAAAACTGCTTCTTGACAGAGTACTAACTCACATTTTCTGAAACACTTTATTTAGCTGTTTCAGCAATTTTGAGGTTCAACGTGTCCTGAATTTGTAGTTTTCTCATTCTTCCTTTCTCTTCAAAGTATCCTAACCGTTCTGAATGGGCAATATTATCCTAATATACTAAGATAATTCTTGCCCTTCAACAGGAAGTTGTTCCAAACACTAGAGCGAGCCTATAAAAGAGCACTTCACCTTTTTAACCTACTCAGATAGTTGGTTTCCACATTGGCTCTTTTTTTTTTTTCTGGCAGCTGGCCAGTATGGGGATCCAAACCCTTGACCTTAGAGTTATAAAACCATGCTCCAACCAACTGAGCTAACTGGCCAGCCTCCACTTTGGCTCTTTATGTATTAGGCATGCTGCCCTTGAGGAAATGGAAATTATCCCAGTGGAGAAGAAGGTCAGAGCCTATTCTGGAGATTTCATTCAGTCTAAGATTACTGTTCTTGTTCCCTAAAGTTAAATTGAATTGCGTTGACCAAATGATTATATACATATAAATGCAGTGATACTCATTTTTGTATTTTCTAACTTTATACATTTCCTATTGGAAAGACTGTCTTGGGCCTCACTCAAGGCCATATTCATAATGTTACCATTACACTCCTGAACACAAGGCTAGGCCTAAATTAATTTCAATGCAATCCTTGACTCTTAAGAGTCACTTGTACTTGGTTTCTTAAACTGTGTTGTGATAGATGCTGTGGTGTCTGGTATAAGATTCTAATGTATACTACTCTGCAATAAACAGGAATGAAACATTGTTGTGTGCAACAACTTGGATGAATCTACAGGGAATTTTGCTGAGCTAAAAATCTGACCTTAAAAGTTACGTACTCTATGATTCCATTTATACAATTTTTAAAATGATTTTTGAAATATCATTTTTGAAATGATAACATTCTAGAAATGGGGGACAAATTAGTGCTGGCCTGGGGTTAAGGAGAGGGTGTTTACAAAAGGCCAACACAAGGGATCTTTGTGGTGTTGGAAGTTTTTAACATCTTGCCTATGGTAGTAGATGCAAAATCTACACAGGTGATAAAATTGTATAGAACTTAATACACACACATAGTCACAAGCAGGGACAAATGAGTACTAGTAATGGGGAAATCTGAATAAAATTTGTGGGCTATATCAATGTCAATATCATGGTTATGATATACTACATAGCTTTGTAAAGTGTTATCATGGGGGTACTTGGGCAAAGCGTACAAGAGATATTGCTGTATTGTTTCTCACAACTTCATGTGACTCTACAGTTATCTCAATAAAAACTTTAACTTAATAAAAAGGAATGTCAAGAATCCGTGGTTTCATTATATCAGCATAAGCTCATTGCAATGTTTTAATTATTATATATGTGTTACATAATTTTTTGTAGGTATCAAATATTATGTTAAAATAAAAATGAAGTAAATTTATAGTACTGATATGGCAACATGGCCATGCTATATTGTAAAGTAAAAAAAAAAAAGCATCATATCAAGTAGCATGTATGATACAATCCCCAAAATACAATTATGTTTCTGTAGATATGTGTGCTAAGGGTTTAAATAAGAAACAGTTTACAGTAGTTACTTCTGGGGATGGGACTGGAGGAACACAGAGAGGAAGACTCTTATTTTTCACTTACGTAATTATGTAATGTTTGTATGTTGTTTACCATGAGCATATACTGCCTTTATAATTAACATTTTACAAAAAAGATTCCAGCTTAATAACAATTTAGAATCTTAATAAAATTTTGTGAAACATCAAGATATACTTATAAATACGAGGGTAAAAAACATCCGGAATAACTTCAAGCAATAAAGTATCAGTAAGTTGTCACCTAAACACCAGTGTGTTCTTCAAAACTTGCCTCTCTACACACCTTATTATTTTGAAGAAACCAAAAATGACTGGAAAAGGAGAAAAATAATTCTTTTTAAATTTAAAAATGCCCATTTCTAGTGGTTTTTCCATTTTTGCTGATTTCCTCAAATTATCAACTATCATCGTTTATTTCATGCCTGTTATTCACAGAATGTGTGCCGGGGTTATAAGCAAGCATATGACATAGTCCCTGACTTCAATATATTCACATAGTTACTGGAAAATAGTATATATACATAAACAATAAATTACTGTACAATATACCATATACATTATTTTTATTATATAAGGAATACATAAGCATCATATGTATTATATGACTGCTACAGACAGCAAATGTTAATAAACGATCAGAAGGTGAGGTAATTGCAAAAGTCAAGGGAGATCCAATAATGCTTCTGGTAGGAGACAGAAATAAATTAGGGATTTTATTTAAGATTGAGTAGACTCGGCTGAAAAAAGATAGGAACTAAAATTGAAGAGAACAGAAGGAGTCTTAGTGTGGAGAGTCTTGAAAAATCATCCTCCTGACATTCAGTCTATACTTAATATGAATAGAACTTGGATCAAGATCCACGAAAGCTAGAATATCTGAATTTTGGCCTAATGATTTATTTTATAGCTGAAATTCTGCCATTTTAGTGTTTTAAGATTGTTTTGGACCTTACCTATATTGGTTTAAGATATTTGAGTGTGGTCCCGATTGTCTTTAGAGATTTATTACCCCTCCCAATTTTGTCTGGAAGCTGTAGAGAGACTTTTAAAACCTTACTTAGAATATAGTGTAGAAAGCAAGGTCAAGGGCTTTTCAACTACAAATTCCACCTAAAATGCCAATTAAACTCTAATAAAACTGTCTTTCTCTTATGAATAAGGAGGGTTCTTAGTTTATTTTCTGGTTATATATGGCAGTAGAAGAGCAGAAAATGACTACAACCTAACTACAAACACTGTAGCCAGGTGATATGCTGAGGATAATGATGCTTGACATTTGTATGCCATGGCCATTTATCACTTACAATGTGCTATCACATGTATTTGATCCTCTGGAATGCAGCCCTTGATCAGAAAGGGCTGAATAAAGGCACATTAGTTGTAGACCCAAAGTTTCCTAGCAAGCTGATTCAGCGTTTTGCATAATCTAGTATGGTAACAAATTGAAGCATTCATTTCACGTTCTTCATGGTCTTCAGTTCATTTGAGTAAACGGAAAGGAGGTAGAGAGAAATCAAGCCTCGTAGTTAAAAGGAAAAGGAAGAAAATAAAATGCTTTTTAGTTAGAATCAGGAAACACCCATGAATTTTAATAAAGCTCCAATGTAGTATAATTCTGCAGAAAGTGTTCGACAAGGGCTCTGAAAACAGCACTTACTAGCCATGCGACTTGGATTAGGTCTAAACTTCTCTGGGTCTCAGAGATTATGATTCACTATTGTTTCAAGTTGTGCTTCTTTAAATCTCAAGCTTTATTAAGCATTTGTTAAATGTCAAGAACTATGCTAGACATTGTGAATTAAAAAAAAAAAAATAAAACCCAGTCTTTACTCTCAAGAGCTCATAGGCTGGTTGGGAGTCAATTGTATAGGCAAACAAATCATAGATGGACAAGTATTAAAATAGAAACGGAAAAATCGGGGGCACAGAGAACAAACCCCTACTCTGAAGGAGTTAGGAAAGGCTTCCTCTTGATCTACGTTCTGCAGGATGTTAGTCAGGTGAAGAAGAGAGGTGAGGGCATTCTTGCAGGTGGAGCCCAGTATGAGTGAGGCCAGAGTCACAGACAAGGCTGGCTTCTGAGGAGAGAGTGGCAGGAGGAAACAAGTTCAAAAGGCCTGTTTTGGAAAAGATTGGGAAAGGCAATCTTTTATTAGTGCGGGGGACAACGAATAACTTGAAACAATTTAATGAAAACTTCTGATTCTGAAATATTTACATAAACTATTATTTGAATGGATGAATAGCATTCCATTATACATCCCAATATGTGGAAGCTCCATAATGTATACACTCAGTCCCCTCTTTTAGAATATTTAGGTGATTTCCAGGTTGTTATTGTTGTTCATGTTTTTTACTATTATAAACAGTGCTGTAGTGAAAAATCTTTACTCATATCCATGATCATTTTCCAAGTCAAAGAGTATGTACATTTTTAAGTCCTTTTGGTATTGAGTGACAACATATCCTTTAGAGTTTGTACCAATTTGCATTCCTATCAACAATGCCTAGTATCCTTTCTGAAGCTCTGGGGGAATATTCATTACTTAAAACCTCTTCTCTCCCAGTTTTACCTGTACAAGTGAAAATAGTATTTTGTCATTTCAATCTGCACTTCTTTTATTGCTAATGAAGCAAAGCACTTTTTTTCATCTGCTCATTGGAAACCCCTATGTCTTCTTTTGTGTGTTTTCCTGACTCCTCCCCGCCTTTGAATAAGGTACTTGTTTTATATGTACACTAAGAATTTTAACTCCCTCTGTCCATAAAAATTGTGTATATACTTTTTCTTTGAGTCATTTAGCTCTTAATTTTTTCTCTAAATACACACAAATGTGTACACACATATATGTATATTGTACCTTTTCATATCCAAATTATAATAAATTTTAATATTAAGAAGTTTTATGATTTTATGTAGAATCATTTTTCAGTTCTTTCCTTGTTTATTCTCTTATAGCTATCTGTCTTAAGAATGTCTTCTTCAATACAAAAAAGTATGTCAATATTTAAAGTGCTTTTACAAAAAAGACAAAAAGGAAAAAAAATAAATAAATAAAGTGCTTTTACTTCGCAGCAAAAGGATGTAGATTTTATTCTGAAGGCAATGGAAAGCCATCAGAGCTTTTTAAAAGGAGGGATTTCTTTTTTTTTTTTAAAGAAGGATACTCTGGCTGAATTATGCAAGATGTTCTAGAATAGAAAGAGCTCTGCAGGACCATTATTAAGAAACTACAACAATACACTAAGGGTAGCTGAAAGCCTGGACTAAAGCCATGGATATGGGAAAAAAGAAGCAGAACATTACCACATTAGAATTCACAGGGTTTGGTGAGTGATTATAGAGAATGAGAGATGTAGAGGTCAAGAATGACACTAAAGTTTCTAGCTTGAGTGGCTTGATTGATGGTGAGAATCTTCATCCAGATTAGGAATGAAAAAAGATGGAGTGGATTTTGAGTATTTGTGTATATAGATGGGTAGGTGAGATGGATAAGAAAAAAGCAGTGCATTGTATCTTAAATATGTCATATTTTAGGGACTGAATAATGCCTTTACACACCACTGGAGCTAGTTAATACTTAGAAGGAGCTAGCCATCTAACACCTCTGAGGACTTATCCTGTGCCAGGTTGTGTTCCAAGTGTTTTACCTGTATGAAATCATTCTACCAGCCCTGTGAGTTTAAGGGAGAGTGGTAACAGATGAGGTCAGAAAGGTAATAGGGTTAGGGAGGGGGAAGGGAAAACAGGTGCTGCTAGTATTTTAAGTTTTATCCTGAATGAAATGAAAGACTATTAGAGGGTTTCAAAGAGAGATATGACATGGTTGGGTTTATATTTTAGAGATAACTCTAAATGCTCTGTTGAGTATAGAGGTGGCTATAGGTGGCTATTACAGTAATCTAAGACAGAGATAACTGGTGGCTTGGACTTCTGTAGTAGCAGTGGAAGGATTGAGAAATAGTTAGGTTCTAGACAAAGTTTGAAGACTGGACCACCAGGATTTCTAATGAACTGGATGTGTGGTGTGAGAGAGAGAGTAGTCAAGGATGAATCCAAAGTTTTTGGTGTGAACCCTTGAAAAGATGGAGTTGCCATTTATTGGGATAGGGAAGGCTGCTAAAGAGGTATTACATGTTTAATTTTGTACATGTTTAGTCTGAGATACCACCTAGATGTGTAAGGGGAGATGGAAAGTACTCAGTTGGCAAAAATAGAAGCTGTGGGGTTAGACATCTGATTTGGGAGTTGTCAGCATATAGATGGTATTTTAAATAATGGGAATGGATGGGATCAATTATGGAATGAACATAGATAGAAAAAAGAGGTCCAAGGACTGAAGCTATGGCTTGAAAAGGAGCAGCACATGAAGTAGAAGGAAAACCAAGACAAAATGTGGAGTCCTGGAAGTCAAGTGAAGAAATTTATTTCAAATGCTGCTGAGAGAAAGGTAAGTGAGAAGTGAGGAGACCAAAATTGACCAAAGTATATGACAACATGGAGGTGACAGGCAAACTCAACAAGAATAGTTTTGGTGAAATGGTGGGGAGGAAGCCTAAATGGAGTGGGTTGAAGAGAGACTAGGGGGAGGAATTGGAGATAGCAAGTACAGACACTTTTCAGAGGAATTTTTCTATAAGTGGAGCAGAAGCATGGGATTATAGAGGGAAGGGGATGTTTGCCTATGGGAGTGACTCAGTAAAGGGGGAAAACAGATGATCTAGGGGGGAGAGAGCATGCACAATTCATCTATAGCAAGAGGATAAAAGGAATCATTCAGCTTATGGGCAGATTATAGAAATGGTGAAGGGAACATGTGGAAGCTCTATTTGGATTGTTTTGGTATTCTCAGTGATATAATGAAGAAGCTGGAGGAAAGGAAGTGCAGGAAGTTAGAGGAGAGAGAAGTTATTGATAATTTTCTTGGAGAGTGGGAGAATGAATTGATTAGGGAAATATGGTAGGATTGCCACACACCACTCAGTGCTTGCTTGAAATTAATGGCCATCAATACTGAAGTTCACATTTCATAGGTGCAGGCTTAGAGTAGATAGAAAATCAGATTTAAAATCAAAATTTAATTTTGCCAGGTGAGTACGGCAAATAGAGAAAGGAGCAAATTGAAGTTTATACAAGGCAATGTTTATAACAATATAATAATGGTGCATGGAATCCAAATTGAGTTAGGAGGAGAAGAGGAGATGGAGTAAGAATAGCGAGAAGGTTGTAGGGCTGATGAGTTGTAGGTTTCAGTGGAATTTAAGAATTACTAGAGATGGGGTGATAGAGGGAGTCAGTTGGAAAGAGTAAGTGATGATCAGAGAATGGAGCGCTTGATAATAAGGTCATAGAGAGGGTGTGGTTATCAATAATTACAACCCTAGAGTATGACTATGGGGATGGATAGTGGCTATCTGAAGTGGGGTGAAGGTCAAGGTAATTGGAGGATAACAGAGGTATTGTCTATATGGATTTTTAAAAATAAACAAGAATTATGATAAGGATATTGCTGGAGAAAAAAAGTTTTTAAGGTGTTCAAGGAATGTAAATGACTGCAACAAGTAGAAATTGTGGGTGGTATAGAGTGATTTTTAAACGACTTGGGTTTCTTACAGGATGGAGTAGGGACAAGGGTCTTGAGGTAGCAGTTATGAGCAAGGATGAAATTTATCCCGGGAACTGAGACAGGAAGAGGGCTATTGGAAAATAAATAGCCACTACCTGAGAGGGCTTCAGAAACGACTATGGTATTCTCCATTTTGCATAGTTTTCTGGTAAAACCAAATGATGCCTTTCCTGGAGCACTCTTCATTGTTGTGGTAAGTGACAAGTGATACCAGGATTTATGAAAGTAAAAATGGGAATATTTTCACAGTTACAATATTGCTTTATATCTCTACCCATATCTATCAATCTTAACATCTGTCTCTATTTATCTACTTATTATTTACCTGTTTATTTTAAATTTTAATGCTATTTATTGATATGTTTGGTTTTGTTAATTTGAACTAAGTACCCCAAACCACTAGAGATTGAAGACCCTGAATTTGGATGCCTATTGTCCAGTTATGATATAAAACATCAGAGAACCATAGCAGTATTACCAGTACTTACTTGCCTCATTAAGTTTCCCTTGTTTCTCTGATACAAAATAAAATTTCTTTTTTAACCACCTTTATCCTCAGCCTCCTATTTTTAGGTACAGATCATTACATAAATAGTAATACGTACATTTTTGAGTATTCACATTGTGTGTTTACAATGTTTATATATATTATCTCAGTTAATAGTCACAATAACCATATAAAATAAGTACTATTATCTCCATTTCACAAATAAGGAAACTAATTTTCTTTTTTATAGAGATGTGAAATAACTGTGATCTCAGAGCTGGTGACTGATTTCAGTTCACCACCCTAACCACCATGTTACTCCAACCATAAAAATTGTAACATTGGGTGACTTGCAGAGATTGAAAAACAGTTTTATCATGTATCATTATAAAGAGTTTTCCATATTTGAACATGAAAATAATTTTTATAATTTTTATAATTATGGATATAATTCTTTGAAATGTGTAATTCTTATACACATTTGAAAAACTGTAGTATAGATGAAAGAGTTTTGGGCTTTGAGCTCTATAGTTCAAGTCAACTAGAGTTCAAATCATGACTCCCCAAACTTTTTAATAACCCTGGCAAAGAAAATTCATTCAACAGATATTTATGGAATAGCAAGGTGTCCAACACCGTTTAAACTTCTGGAGGTTCTAGGTGTGTATGATGGTGAACAAAACCATATCCTTGTCCTTATGGAACTTACCTTCCACTGATAGGTGAGCATCAATAAACAAACAAGTAAACATAAACTCTGTCAGATAATAAATGTACAGGAGGGATATATAGCAAGGTAGGAGAAATAGGGTTGGTGGGGTGTTTTTATTTTATAGGGCATATTAGTTTTCTAGGGTTGTGATAACAAAGTACCACAAACTGGGTAGCTTAAAATAACAGAAGTCTGTTGTCTCACAGTTCTGGAGGCTAGAAGTCCAAGATCAAGGTGTCAGCAGGGTTGGTTCCTTCTCAGGGCTGTCAGGCAGAATCTGTTCTGTGCCTTTTCCCTAGCCTCTGGTGGTTTGCTGGCAGACTTCGGTGTTCTTTGGCTTGTAGAGGTATCATCCGATATCTGCCTTCATGTTCTTATGGCATTCTCCCTGAGTGCATGTCTGTGTCCAAATTTCCTCCTTTTTTTTTTTTCCTGACCAGTAAGGGGATCACACCCCTTGGCTTGGTGTCGTCTGCACCGCGCTCAGCCAGAGAGTGCACCGCGCTCAGCCAGAGAGTGCACCAGCCATCCCTATATAGGATCCGAACCCGCGGCCTTGGCACTCCCAGCGCCGCACTCTCCCAAGTGAGCCACGGGGCCAGCCCTAAATTTCCTCATTTTATAAAGACACCAGTCATAGTGGATTAGGGGTCCACCTTGCTTCAGTATGATCTCATCTTAACTAATTACATCTGCGACAACCCTATTTCCAAATAAGAGCACATTCTGAGGTACTGAGGGTTAGGATTTCAACATACAAATTGGGGCAGGGAGGGACACAATCATTCCCTAACATAGGGTAATCAGGGAGGCCTCATAAGGCGATAATAGCACATAGGCCTGAAGGAAGTAAGGAAATGATCTGTGCAGATAACTGGGGAGGAGTGATCCAAGGACAAAGGAGCTGAGACCAGAGTGGGCCTGGAATGCTCAAGAAATGAAAACGAAGCCAGTGTGGCTACAGGGAGTGAGCTGAAGGGATGGCTAGAATAAGGTCAGAGGGGTGGTGAGCAGGAATGGAGGATGGATTACAGATCCCATAGACTATCAAAAGGCCTTGGCTCTTATTCTGAGTGAGATGGAAAGACACAGAAGTGCTTTGAGTGCTGGTTATCTGCTGCACTGTTGCAAGTTGATTGTGAGGAGTAAGGGTGGTAAAATGCAGACTGGTTAGGGATATTTGCTATCAGGCAGGTTAAAGATGATGGTGGCTTGGATTAGAGGGATAGTAGTGGAAACAGAGAAGTGGTTGGATTTTGTAGAACCAACAGGATTTACTGATGGATTAAATATTGGGCATGAGAGCAAGCAAGGAATTAAGAATACTTTTGAGGTTATGTCCTGAGCATCCCAAAGATGGGAAAAGCTATACCAGAGCAGCAGATTTGTTAGGAAAAGGTTAAAAAGAGCTCATTTTTGGACATGGTGAGTTTGGACTCTTAGATGTCCAGGTGGAGGCAGAGGCAGTTGGCCAATAGGGGTTAGAACTTAAGAGGGGAGATTGGGGATGGAGATATACATTTGGGAATTAACAGAATATAGATTTCATTTAAAGCCATGAAACTGCATGATATTAACAATGCAGTGAGTATAGAGAAGAAAATGAGGATCCAAACAGAACCCTTTGACATTCCAAAGTTTAGAGGTGTAGATGAGGAACAGCCAGGACAGGAGACTGAGAGTAAGTAACCAGTGAGGTAAGAAGACGATTGGGTGAGAATGGTGTCCCAGAGCCCATGGAAGACATTTTTAAGGAGGAAGTGATTAGATTTAGCAACATGGGGAGCACTGGGAACTTGTCAGGAGAACGTTTGCTGAAGTAGGTGGAGGAATTGAGCAGATTCAATGGAGAATGGGAGGAGGGGAATTGCAGATATGCAAACTTTGTAGAAGATCTTTTTGAAAAGAGGTGTAGAGAACTGGAACACTAGCTGGGTGTGTAAAGGAAAGTTTTGTTTTGTTTTGTTTTTAAAGGTAGATGTATGTTTGTATGGAGATCCATAAGACAGGGAAAATTGATGATGCATAAAAGAGGGGATAGTTAAACTCATGCGAGTCATCTTATCTGTAAAAAATCATAATTCTCACCACAATGGGGCAGCTGAGCCAATAAAAGAAGATAATGATCAGATCTTGGAAGGTGGCTTGTTCGCTCAAAATCAGTGGTAGCTCTAACTATATCCCTGTGAAACAGTGATGCGAACAAGGTCAGCCCTTGTGTGGGATTCACGACTTCTGCAATAAGCTCTTGCACAGGTAGCAAGTCTGCAAAACTTGGTCCTGTCTTGTAAGTTCTTCACAGAGCTACAGAAGAGGTGCTCTCTGCCTTAGTGAGGATGGGGTCAAGTCACTACCCTGGAGGGTAGCTGGAAGATGCCTTCTTATGGTGAAGGAGGTGGGAAAGGAGAAGCTGGATCCTGGAGAAGGCAGAACAGCCCAAAGCGTAAAAACGACCAAAGAGCTTGAAGCATTTCATCTACCAGAGCAGTCCACATCTGACAGGGACTGAACCCCATATTCACTCCATTCATTAATTCCTCCTTATCAATAGGGAGTGTTTAGCAGAACAAAGAAATGTGTGCGCGTGGAGGCTAGAGGTGGGTGGGCGCCTATCCCAATGCAAAGGGGAGAGCGAGTGTGAGGAGGAGAAGTGTGTGTGGTATGAATGGACACAGCCCACGGTGAGTGTGGAGATGGCCAGGGAAGAGCTGGACGTGCCCCAGCAGCTGGGGGCCTCCCGCGGGAACGTCTGCCCGTGATGCGGGAGCGCCCGCGAGGAGCTCCTTATCCCCACCCACCTCCCGAGCTCCGGCAGCCAGTGGTGCATATAGACATATTTCTGGGAGCTGTCCATGAGCTCATCGCTCTCCTGGCGATAGCGGCAGCCGCAAGGGAAGCAGCCTCCTTTCTCCCGGCGCCGCCGCTGGAATAAGCCCGGTCGCTCGCACGTTGAGACACGCGCGCGGAGCGCTGCGCCGGGGAGCGGCAGCCGCCGGCCCAGCCCCGCGGTCAAGGTCGTGCCCGACCCCGGCCAGCCATGGCCCCGAGTGTCCCGGCCGGGAGGTAGGTGGGCGCGGGAAGGCGCGAGGGGCTCCGGCCAGGACTCCGGGCTGGCGTCAAAGGGGACAGCCGTCCCTTCCACTCTGCGGCACAGCAGCCGGGGCGGGTCCGCGGGGCGCGGCGGCTGCGGAGCCTCCCGGCTGATCCGGGCACGCGGGCCGCAGGCCCGGCGCTGAGGAGACGGAGGAGACGCGGGAGACCCGGGCGTGACAGGAGGAAGAAACCCGGAGCAGCAGGAAGATGGCTTCTCCCACCTCCCCGGCCCCGGAAGGCGGGGCCTCCACCCCGCCGAACCCTCCACGGATTCGTCAGGTGGGTGCACAAAGTGCGGGAGGGGCGCCTGCACCCCATTGTCCTCGCCTCCCCCAGGGACAGGGACTTCGCCCCCAGTGCAGAGGCTGACCAAGGAGTGGGACAGACGAGGCATACTTGGCCACATCGCCTGGCCCGGGACCATTCTCTCAATCTCTTTTTCTTAGTCTCACTTCACACAGAGACACACACACGCACACCCAGACCAAGAAAAACACACGTCTTCCAAAACCAGACATGTAACTTCTGCACACACACCACACACACACACCCGCAAACTCAACCCCCGCCGCGCACACAGGCACACACCCAGCTGTCACATGACCCACTGCAGAGCTGTACCGTTAGAAGAAACCCAGGGTGCGCTCAGCGGGGAATGAACCCCAGACCCAAGTCCTCTGAAGACCTTGAGAGGATGGCTGGAAGCATTCACTTCCCACCCATAGGAGAGAAAGAACCTCATCTAGAGGTTACTTACCAGTTCTCAACTTTCACAGAGCTACACCCAACAATTGCAGACCTGTATCTGATATGTAGTACTAGAAAACGTGTTCCAGCTCTCCCGGCGTCTATGGAGACACAGACATCTTCCCCCATCCCTGCAAGGCGGGAATGCACATTTCCTTGGCTGTTTGAGTAAACCCTTTTTTTCTGTTTGTAGGCAGTATTAAAACAAGGGAGTACTCCATCTGGTTGTGATCTGCGACTTGGTATCTAGAAGATTTTTTTTTTTTTTTTCCTGCTACTATTGCCAGGAACTACACCCCTAGCATTTTAGGATATCATAGCAATGGCAATTATCCGCTTTCCCTGTTCAGGGTAACATATGAGTGTGAGAATATGATCCACTGAGTGCAAGTAGAGAACCTCTTTACCAAAGAGAATTGGATTCTGATTTAGAAATAGTGTAAAATTGCTTGATGGTTTCTATCTGGGCAGGAAGGTAATTCCCAACAAAACTGTCTTTCTCCGTGGCAATGTAGAAATTTTGAACACTAGGTACTACAGAATTTATGAAAACATGACAGTAAAATTTGGTTGCTCCTTATCAAGGTCTTTGCCATATCTGAATTTTAACATGTGTAGTTAATGTTATATTAGGGACAACCTTTGTTTATAATCATTTTTTAATGCAATGACTAAAAATTAATGTGTACTTTTTAAAATGGCAATCTGTGTCCCAAAGAAATTGTTAGGATTTTAAATCTGTATGGTATCCAGGACTCTAATTTTATGACAATGCATTTTTAATTGTGCTTGGAGCTATTTTTTTTTCTGAAGAATTGTGATAGCAGGTATCATTAACTCTGTATTTGTGATAGTTATGCATCTAAGAATGAAGGTGAAATTATTGCTATTTGAAATATAAGAGAATTCACATGCTATGCCAAAAATCATTTTTATATCTGTCTGGCTAGATATTTATGTATGGATGTATGTATGTACATTGAGGAAGTAAAACATGTTAATTTAAATAGAATATATGCGCTCAAAAATATCTATGAAATTTCATTCTATATTTAGAATACTTTTGTCAATCTAAAAAATAATATGTATGAAAACAGTTGTTAGAAAAAATTTGCATGAAAGCTCATTGTTATTTTGCAGAGTAGACGCTCTACTTAGAGCACCTCATAATCAAAAGCTGTGTAAAGACATAATGCTACAACACTGAAGTTATTGACTGGTGTCCTCTGTTCAGGCTTTGATTTGGATGACCTTACAGAAGCACTCTTTTGGTGATTGGTGCATTAATTTGCATAGAATGTAGAAATAGGTTGCTGGAATTATTGTCATTCCAGTCTACCTGATTCATCCAGTCAAGTGGAATAGAAGTACTGACATCCTCTGGCTGTGGAATCACCATTTGCCTGCAAGTGATTTTGAGCAAATTAGAAATAGAAAAACAGAAGGGATAGCCATGTTGTCCTTCTAAGTGGTGAAATTCAAATTTCTTTCTGAACTATTGTTGGGAGAGAATGTATAACTGAAAAAGTACAGAAGTCCAAAGGAGTCAAATATTTTTATGAAATATATTACATGAGATTTTAGCAACAAATTCATTGTCATAGTTTTAATTATGTAATGGAATTTTACAAATAAAAATATTTTAGAAAGGCTTTTGGTAAATATAAATATAACTGGTAAATTAGTGTATTTACCTACCAATTTCAATGATAATATGCTATGTAGACATTCATTTATTCAATAAACATTTATTCAGCATACAGTAATGTTTTAGGCCCTAAAGATAAAGAAATGAATAGGGCAAAAACCTTACCCATTAGTAAGTGTAGGTATTTTTAATGAAGACAAACATCAAACTATTTAAAATTTGAATTGCTAATAGGGTCCTTTCCACATTAGACAGAATAGTTGTTTCTCAGCTTTTTGTTTTGATCATTCCTCCAGTAACGAGCCCAAATAATGCCTAAGTTTCGTGTACCTAAAATGTCACTGTATGACTGAATTCATGTTAGCCTCTATTTGTTATATTTCTGTACTCTTTTAATTACTTAATGTTATTAGAATAACATATCATAAACTATATATGTTATTTTTGCAACTTGATCTTTTGGATAAAGATTTTTTAAAAGCTTTTGGAAAATGCTGATATAGCATGAAATATCTAAAGTCGTCCAATACTTTCACATAGTGTAGTTAAAAATCTAGACTTCCAAACATCAGAAGGCCAAAGAAAATGACCTTCAACCTCATTCTGTTAAAGGAGAGAAAAATTTATCCATGCATTGTGTTTTCAGGCTTCTAAGATATTAAATATTTCCATTTCCCCCCTTTTTTAATAAAAGGGGTATCTTTATTTTATATCCATGAAACTAAGGTACAGAACTTTCACTAACTTTTTCAAACATGTGCCTAAAATTAGTTAGCAACCTACAAAGACAGATTTCCTGAATTTCAGCCTGTGTTTATTCTTTATTTATTTACTAATTTTGGAAAGGAAAAGATTAAGAAATGATAGTTTGCAACTGAGTTTTTAAATAGTTTGTCTATATGTATCATATGCATTTAAGATATCCTATATGATTCCTATGGCCATTGCCAGAGAATTTAAATCAATTAATTAAATGAGTATTCATGAGATCTTGAAGTATGAGACACATTGCTACCATCTTTTTGGCCCTTACATCTTTCCAGCAGTTCTGATCAGTGTTTCTCTGACATCAATTGCTGAGACTTGGAGGAGCTGGAAGACTTCCTCTATCATTGGTGCCAGTAAAATTTAGTGTCTTTCTCTTGTTTCATGACTGATCTTTCCCCAAGATCTCTGGGTAATGGTGTTTTTTCATTTATGGCAGCAAACTAGTGTTCTTTCTTTGCTGTGGAAACTTAGAGAGCTCCCATATGGTAATAACAAAATATTTGCAATGAGCCGGGCATGGTGCTGAGCTAGGCATAGTTTTCGTGACAATCCTATGAAAGAGACATTGCTATTCCCATTTTCCAGAAAGAAAATGTGGGTTTAGAAAAACTAAGCTACATACTCAAATTCATAGCTACTAAGTTGTTTTTTTTTTTTTTTGTCTTTTTTCGTGTCCGGCAACGGATTGCAACCCTCAGTGTCGCGTCCGTACCGGACCGGGACCGGCAACGGGATCGCAACCCTTGGCGTTGCACCTGCACTTGCTCAGCCAGTGAGCGGGAACCGGTCTGTATGTGGGATCCGAACCCTCGGTGGGAGCGCTGCCTCACTTCCCAAGCGGCGCACTGTAGCAGTGCGCCACCGGGCCGGCCCCATAGCTACTAAGTTGCAACTCCAGAATTTAAAATTTGGTTTAATGATGCCTTATTCTGCAGTCACTGTTACTATCTTTCTCTTCTAATTGCCAGGCATTTTGACTATAAGGGAACTTCTTTCAGCACTCTGCTGCTCCTGGCCTTCTATCACTATTCTCATGGAGTTCTCCTTTGTATTACCTCGATTTCACTATAGAATTTACAGCAGAGTTGAAATAATTTTCATTACTCAAATTCATCAAATTAGAATAAATTAAATTCCATTTTCATTTCTGTGTTCTCTAAAGAAGCATTTCTCCAGCATCACGGTGGCTGAGAGGAGAGACTAAGGGCCCTCACTTAGCTTTCGCTTCACCTGAGAGCTCCTCAGTTATTCCTGCTGTTTCCAGGGTGGTCCTGAGAAAAATAATTCTGAGAATGAGTTAGGTCAATGGAGAATCATCTTGAACAGATCAAAAAAAAAAAAAATTAGTCCTATATTTTCCAGTTTTTCTGTTTCTTCCTTATTAATTTTGTTTTTTGTTTATGCTTGTCATGATGTGATATTTTGAATTTTTATGTTATGCAAAGTATTTGAGTTACAAGAGATGATAATTTAATATAGACAGTGAAGTGTTGGGAGAGACAATAAATGAATATAGCAATGTATTGACATTATCAGTCTAGATTTTTTAGAATTTGTTTTTTAATTTATATACAGTAAAACTCACTTTTTATATAGCTTAATGAGTTGAGTATGAGTTTTTCCCATTTTTTCTTTTAAAAGCTTTATAGTTTTAATATTTTACATTTAAGTCTATCATTCATTTTAAGTTCATTTTTTATTTTTGTGACATATAAATTAAAGTTCCTTTTTTTGCATATGTATATACATTTATTCCAGCACCATTTGTTGAAAAGAGTATGCTTTATCTGTTAAATTGCCTTTGCATCTTTGTCAAAAATCAATTGACACTGACTTGAGTCCATTTCTGGACTCTCTTCTGTGTTCAGACATTTTGAATTTTTCAAATTTTAGAAAAAAAATATGTTCCATGTAAATTTAAAAATCTTAATGACATTAATATGGTTTTATCTTTGTTTTTAAAAATATTATTGACATAATTTTCAATCTAAACATCACATGAAGGTACAAGACAAGTACTCATGTCTGGGAGGGAAGCTGTTTATGAAAGTAAGTGCATACAGGGCCGGCCCGGTGGCGCACTGCTACAGTGCGCCGCTTGGGAGTGTGGCGGCGCTCCCGCCGAGGGTTCGGATCCCACATACAGACCGGCCGCTCACTGGCTGAGCGAGGTGCGGGCGCAACACCGAGGGTTGCGATCCCGTTGCCGGTCCCCAGTATGGGCACGACACCGAGGGTTGCGATCCCGTTACCGGTCAGTAAAAAAAGACAAAAAG